>NC_085999.1:39734112-39776612 GCF_030014385.1 Trichomycterus rosablanca | reverse complement strand
TTGGCACAAGCTGCAGGGATAAACAGAGACTCTTTAGCAGCTGAAGGTCTCACCGGGCTGCTGGGCAGCAAAAAAGCCAAAAAAATAGATCTTGTCGAACACCTACTTTAAAACCAGGGGCGTTAAGATCATTTGCACATCAACTAGCTCAATTTTCATCAATTTTCCTCCCAATCTAGTCATATCCAATTCCTCTTTACTGCTGCAGGCCTCCAGAGCACCGACCGCTTCTTTTCTCCTGCACCAGAGATTCACGTATCACGTACAGAGAGTCACACACTGATCTCCATTATTCCCCGTCTCTGTGCAGCACCATCGATCAGCCAGCAGAGGGAGTAACTGCAGCAGTAATGAGGAATCCTGCTGTGTACTAATACTGAATCATCCCTGAATCACCTCTGGATTACATTCTACATTCTAAATCACAACTGTATTACTACTGAATCACAATTGAATCACTACTAAATCACCAATGAAACATCACTGAATCACCACTGAATCACTACGGAATCACTTCTAAATAACGACTGTATTACTATTGAATTACAAGTGAATTACCACTGAATCACCTCTGAATTGCCCCTGAATCACTACTGAATCACTTTTAAATCAAAACTGTATTGCTACTGAATCACAAGTGAATTACCAGTAAAACAACACTGAATCACCACTGAATCACCACTGAATTTTCTTTAAATCACGACTGTTTTACTACTTGTGTGCGGCACCAACCACTTCTTTTCATCTGCACATACAGAGAACCGTATCGCACACAGAGAGCCATGCACTGATCTCCATTATCCCCCGTCCAGCTGTGTTTCAAGTTCAACTCATGGACGTATAATCTTGCATCCACCTTACACATTTTAAGCAACTATTTATACAGGAAGTGTAGGTGTCTGTTCCATATATAAATAATTATAATGGCTGTTTTTTTTTGTTAGAAAAGCTTTGTAGCTGCAATGCAAAAAAAATAAATAAATAAATAAAATAATTAATAATAATTATTATTAATAATAATAATAATTAATAATAATAATAATAATAATATTAATAATAATAATAAATGCATCAAATTAATAAATTAATTAATTACTTATTATTATTATTATTATTATTAATAATAATAATAATAATAATGATAATAATAATAATAAATAATTTAATGTGTGGCTGACCTGATAGACGATTGTTTTTATGTCCTCAGCTGCACTGCTGCTTCCTTCTCTTCCTTCCTGACTTTTTTGTTTTTAGTTTTTAAAAATGAGTTTTTTTTTCCCCCTCGTTGCTTTCGGCGCCCCCCCTCCCCCTTCCGTCCCTGACAGGAGTGTAATATTATTTGAGACTGGGGGCGATTCTTTATTGCACTGAACTGAATCTCATCTGAAGGACAGAATGTGGAGGAGATGAATGTGGAGAATAATATAGAATCATCATCACTGTAACCTTCAGCAGCTACAGCCGCTTATTACAGGAATCTAAAACGCTTCCACTCACTGATCTCCTTCTGTAATCCGCCAAAATAAATAAGGTCACGCACACCATGTCGCTTCATACGCAGTACCGCCAAAAGTATTCGGACGCCTGACCGTGAGCCTGCTGGACGTTTTATTACCAAAACAAACTGTATTAAAATCACACACAGCAACCTCTATGTGATCTTCTGATCTTTCCTCACAAGATGTGTCTGTGTGTGGGAATTTGTGCCTGTTCAGTAGTGCAGAAATGACTGCATGTGTACAGCTGTGTGCTGATTGAACCAGTGTTCCAATTCATCCCAGAGCTGTTGAGTGAAAGATGCAAAAGCCAGCAGCTCTTTATCAGTGAGACAGAAGACCTCCCCCCCACTCATTCTATTCATTATGGAGCCTAAAGAAGCTCATTCTGGTCAAAACAAGCCAGAATATTTGGAACACGATCACCCCTCCACCCCTCCAGTCACTGTTTCCTAAAGAATGATGATGCATTATGGGAAACAGAGTTCCATCTGGCTGTAATCACAGACGCTCAGGATTACCTGGCGTCCTTCCGCCCTCCATCCGAGCACCGGGCCGGCGGTCACGGATCCTTCCAGAAGCTGGGCGGGGGGTGGAGGAGTAATGAAGGAACAGAGAGGATTTAATGAGAAATCCGGCGTGACTCCTCTCACCTGGAGAGAGACGAACTCGGCCCGGATCCACGTCTGGAGTCTGATTAGCATAAACAAACACAAAAAGCTCCGAGTGAGCGGCAGCGCCGGCTAAATCGGGCCGAGACGAGCTGATAGAGAGAGCAGAGAGACAGGCGGAGAGACAGACGAGATAACGGCCAAGAATTTCTTACATCTGTACAATAAAATCATGTTTTACATCAGGTTCAGATCGTCAGTCACACTTGATACGAGTGAAGCTTATAAACCATCAGAAACGATGATGAAGGTGCCTGTGATATAAACACTGAGAAATAAAATTCAGGAATTCTAGAGTCTAAACACCATAAATAACAAGAGTGTTATATAACATAGAGATGAAGGAAAACAAGACAAAGGAAAGGAAATTAAAAGTAAGGAAGGAATAAAGGGAGGAAGGGAAGAAGGAAAGAAGGGAGGAAGGAAAGAAGGGAGGAAGGAAGGGAGGAAGGAAGGAAAGAAGGGAGGAAGGAAAGAAGGGAGGAAGGAAGGAATAAAGGGAGGAAGGAAAGAAGGGAGGAAGGAAGGGAGGAAGGAAAGAAGGGAGGAAGGAAGGAGGAAGGAAGGAATAAAGGGAGGAAGGAAGGGAGGAAGGAAGGGAAGAAGGAAAGAAGGGAGGAAGGAAGGGAGGAAGGAAGGGAAGAAGGAAAGAAGGGAGGAAGGAAAGAAGGGAGGAAGGAAAGAAGGGAGGAAGGAAAGAAGGGAGGAAAGAAGGGAGGAAGGAAGGGAGGAAGGAAGGGAAGAAGGGAAGAAGGAAAGAAGGGAGGAAGGAAAGAAGGGAGGAAGGAAAGAAGGGAGGAAGGAAAGAAGGGAAGAAGGAAAGAAGGGAGGAAAGAAGGGAGGAAGGAAGGAAATGAGGGAGGAAGGAAAGAAGGGAAGAAGGAAAGAAGGGAGGAAGGAAAGAAGGGAAGAAGGAAAGAAGGGAAGAAGGAAAGAAGGGAGGAAGGAAAGAAGGGAGGAAGGAAAGAAGGAAGGAAATAAGGGAGGAAGGAAAGAAGGGAGGAAGGAAAGAAGGAAGGAAATAAGGGAGGAAGGAAAGAAGGGAGGAAGGAAAGAAGGGAGGAAGGAAAGAAGGAAGGAAATAAGGGAGGAAGGAAAGAAGGGAAGAAGGAAAGAAGGGAAGAAGGAAAGAAGGGAGGAAGGAAAGAAGGGAAGAAGGAAAGAAGGGAGGAAAGAAGGGAGGAAGGAAGGAAATGAGGGAGGAAGGAAAGAAGGGAAGAAGGAAAGAAGGGAAGAAGGAAAGAAGGAAGGAAATAAGGGAGGAAGGAAAGAAGGGAAGAAGGAAAGAAGGAAGGAAATAAGGGAGGAAGGAAAGAAGGGAAGAAGGAAAGAAGGAAGGAAATAAGGGAGGAAGGAAAGAAGGGAAGAAGGAAAGAAGGAAGGAAATAAGGGAGGAAGGAAAGAAGGGAAGAAGGAAAGAAGGAAGGAAATAAGGGAGGAAGGAAAGAAGGGAAGAAGGAAAGAAGGAAGGAAATAAGGGAGGAAGGAAAGAAGGGAAGAAGGAAAGAAGGGAAGAAGGAAAGAAGGGAGGAAGGAAAGAAGGGAAGAAGGGAGGAAGGAAAGAAGGGAAGAAGGGAGGAAGGAAAGAAGGGAAGAAGGGAGGACAGAAGAAAAAATCTCAGTGGGGGCGGCACGGTGGCTCGGTGGGTAGCACTGTTGTCTCACAGCAAGAAGGTCCTGGGTTCGATCCCCAGGCAGGGCGGTCCGGGTCCTTTCTGTGTGGAGTTTGCATGTTCTCCCCGTGTCTGTGTGGGTTTCCTCCGGGAGCTCCGGTTTCCTCCCACAGTCCAAAAACATGCAGTCAGGTTAATTGGAGACACTGAATTGCCCTATAGGTGAATGTGTGTGTGTGTGTATGTGTGTGTGTGTGTGTGTGTATGTGTGTGTGTGTGTATGTGTGTGTGTGTGTGTGCTCTGTGATGGACTGGCGCCCCGTCCAAGGTGTTACTGTGTGCCTTGCTCCCATTGAAAATCTGGGATAGGCACCGGCACCCCCGACCACCCTGACTGGATAAGCTTCCTCTATGATGGACGGTTGGTTTGGTTGCTCATACTCATCACCTATAAAACTGACTGAAGCAGAAGCTGAACATCGACGTGTTGTGCCCGGTCGTCTGCAGGATCGATGATGGAGACATTAAGTAAATTACACGTTAGCCCAGACTGAGGAATGAAAATGGGAGGGTTTAATAATGAGCTCAATGGTTTGTAAGTAACGCCTCATCAGACCTCCGTTCCTCAAAATCCGTCCGGCCGAGCGAGTGAGCGGATGATATTAATCCGCCACCGTCGTTTCTGCCGGAGAATCTGTACCACCGATTTTAATTCAGAGCCGAGTGTGTTTGAGTCCCGAGCCGGCAGCAGCACTTCATGATGGAAACAAACACAGCCGGAGCGATGCCTTCAATTACCAGAACAAACAGACGCTAGCATTTTCAGCTACAGCTACAGCTAATACGGAGCAGGTTAAATTCATGCCCACACCATGGCATAGTGGCATTTTAAAAAGTAGAACGCCATGCCATGGTTTCATTAACTGACTGGTCATCAAACGGGGCAAAAGGCATAAATTAGGCTTTGATATATGGAACAAAATGAACGTCTGAGCTTCATGCTAAATAAATTTGTCCTATTCCAGGACGTCTCTTTGGAACCCCAAACATTAAAGAGCTTTTTTACAGTTATGACCAAATACCATGCAAGCAGCTGAGAGTTAAGGGTCTTGCTCAGGGGTCCAACACAAAAGGAAAGAGAAAGGAAAAAGAAAGGAAGAAGGAAGAAGGAAGAAGGAAGGAAGGAAGGAAGGAAGAAGGAAGGAAGAAGGAAGAAGGAAGGAAGGAAGGAAGGAAGAAGGAAGGAAGAAGGAAGAAGGAAGGAAGGAAGGAAGGAAGAAGGAAGGAAGAAGGAAGAAGGAAGGAAGGAAGAAGGAAGGAAATAAGAAAGGAAGGAAGGAAGGAAGAAGGAAGGAAGAAGGAAGGAAGGAAGAAGGAAGGAAGGAAATAAGAAAGGAAGGAAGAAAGGAAGGAAGAAGGAAGGAAATAAGAAAGGAAGGAAGAAGGAAGGAAGGAAGAAGGAAGGAAGGAAATAAGAAAGGAAGGAAGAAGGAAGGAAGGAAGAAGGAAGGAAGGAAATAAGAAAGGAAGGAAGGAAGGAAGAAGGAAATAAGAAAGGAAGGAAGGAAGAAGGAAGGAAATAAGAAAGGAAGAAAAAAGGAAGGAAGGAAATAAGAAAGGAAGGAAGGAAGGAAGGAAGGAAGGAAGGAAGAAGGAAATAAGAAAGGAAGGAAGAAGGAAGGAAATAAGAAAGGAAGGAAGAAGGAAGAAGGAAGGAAGGAAGAAGGAAGAAGGAAGGAAGGAAATAAGAAAGGAAGGAAGGAAGGAAGAAGGAAGGAAGAAGGAAGGAAGAAGGAAGGAAGGAAGAAGGAAGGAAGGAAGAAGGAAGGAAGGAAGAAGGAAGGAAATAAGAAAGGAAGGAAGGAAGGGAGGAAGGAAGAAGGAAGGAAATAAGAAAGGAAGGAAGAAGGAAGGAAGAAGGAAATAAGAAAGGAAGGAAGAAGGAAGGAAGAAGGAAGGAAGGAAGGAAGAAGGAAGGAAGGAAATAAGAAAGGAAGGAAGAAGGAAGGAAATAAGAAAGGAAGGAAGAAGGAAGAAGGAAGGAAGAAGGACATAAGAAGGAAGGAAGAAGGAAGAAGGAAATAAGAAAGGAAGGAAGAAGGAAGAAGGAAGGAAGAAGGACATAAGAAGGAAGGAAGAAGGAAGAAGGAAATAAGAAAGGAAGGAAGGAAGAAGGAAGGAAATAAGAAAGGAAGAAAGAAGGAAGGAAGGAAATAAGAAAGGAAGGAAGAAGGAAATAAGGAAGGAAGAAGGAAGCAAGGAAGGAAGCAAGGAAGGAAGAAGGAAGGAAGGAAGGAAATAAGAAAGGAAGGAAGAAGGAAGGAAGGAAGGAAATAAGAAAGGAAGGAAGAAGGAAGGAAGGAAATAAGAAAGGAAGGAAGAAGGAAGGAAGGAAGAAGGAAGGAAGGAAGAAGGAAGAAGGAAGGAAGGGAGGAAATAAGAAAGGAAGAAAGAAGGAAGGAAGGAAATAAGAAAGGAAGGAAGAAGGAAGAAGGAAGGAAGGAAATAAGAAAGGAAGGAAGGAAGGAAGAAGGAAGGAAGGAAGGAAGGAAGGAAGGAAGGAAGGAAGGAAGGAAGAAGGAAGGAAATAAGAAAGGAAGGAAGAAGGAAGAAGGAAGGAAGAAGGAAATAAGAAAGGAAGGAAGAAGGAAGGAAGGAAGAAGGAAGGAAATAAGAAAGGAAGGAAGAAGGAAGGAAGAAGGAAATAAGAAAGGAAGGAAGAAGGAAGGAAGAAGGAAGAAGGAAATAAGAAAGGAAGAAAGAAGGAAGGAAGGAAGAAGGAAGGAAATAAGAAGGGAAGAAAGAAGGAAATAAGGAAGGAAGAAGGAAGGAAGGAAGGAGGAAGGAAGGAACTTAATGGTAGTGGAGAGTGAACCTGTAACCTTCCGATCACTAGTCCAGTACCTTAAGCATTGCCCTACACTGTTGCCCAGTGTCCTGACCTTTGTGTTTGCCAGTCCCAGTAAGGGGGTTTACTGCTGGTCCTGGTGTATGAGGCGTGGCATCACAGCCTTTTTGTCTATTATTGCAGAAAAGAAGCACTTACAGGTTGATCGGTCCTAATCTACACCCTAGATAATCCTCAGATAGTTTTAAGGTGCGTTCCAGTCACCCCAGTGGTTCCCAGTAGGAGTGACCTGGACTACACTGGGAATTCAGCTATTTTAAGTGAGGTTTCCGAACCATAGGAAGTGAAGTCGCTGAGGTGGAAGGGACCGTCAGACTGTAGGGAGTCGCGACGCTTCATCACTACACAGGATATGGACGGTAAAATTTACCCAGCAGTGGTGTATAGTATTTTATCTCTGCCCGACTCGAGTGCCAACACGCCGCCCCCCATAATCCACCGAAAGAAGCGCTAATGTGAGCGCTGGCACGTCTTCAGTGAAAACAGAAGAGGATACAGAACACCAGCGCATTCAGCGTGTTTTTATTTTGACCAGAGTCGAGGATAAAAGCTGTGATTCATTCCTCCAGCGTCTTCCTCTCACGGCCTCCATCTCTCCGGCATCAGCAGAGCTTCTGATGCTCCTCTCACCAGCTGATGGGTGCAGAGAGCTTTAATTCCTCCAGAACTCACACCAGAGAGGAGGAGAGCTGAACAGACCAGGATCAGTCCGGCGGCTTGAACCCGAGTCACCGAGGTCGAGCAGTTTACAACAGGGCACAACGTTTGAGAAGCGAATAAACCATCGTCTGAGGGATGACTGAAACCAACCAAACAATTAATCAGTCAGTTTAGCATCACTCCCGGCCACCTTCGGGATCCGGTACTTCTCAATTAGAAGAGCGGCTAAGCAAAGCACTCGTTGGTTAACGATGTTGATGCTACCACCAGCATATTTTACAGTGTGAGTAGTGTAACCTGATTAACGTTCCTAAAGCTCCAACCTCATAGACCGACAAACAGACCTAAGGTCTGGACTACGGTCGACTGGGCGCCTCCTAGTGCCTGCAGCAGACACGATCAGCCGCTAGTCTGCCGGGTGGGAGGAGACGGGACTAAAAAGTGGGCGGGGTCTTGGAGGCCGTGTGAGGACCCTGGTTAGTAGGCCGAGGCGCCTGTACAGAAGTGGAGGAACGTGGAGATCAGCGCGTGACCGACCTCACACACTAACATAGGGGGGGATAAGAAGGGAGCGCATCATAAGGTGGGCGTGTCAGGAGAACATACCCTCCTCGTACACCATCAGGGTCTCCAGCAGAGGAAGAGGAACTGGCTATGACTAAACTGGGAGAACATGCAGAAATAACACAGCTGAAAATACAGTCGGACAGCCTGATCAGTGCACTGTACTAATAATCTGACTCTCACATGGACGTGAACACAGCACGCCGATTGTCCCCGCCGATTTTTGTTCCTGGGCGGCTCTGAGGTTCTATTGTGGTAAAAAGAGCTGAGCTCTAATAAATCCAACCTCTTCCATCCACAAAATCAATGGAGCTTTGACTGTCTGCACACACACACACACACACACACACACACACACACACACACACAAAGTTCCTCCCACAATCACCGACGGCGACCGTGTCCCACCATGCATCTGCATTGCAGAGACGGTTCTGGACTCCGTCTGAACACCTTCACGGCGGCGGATATTTACCGCGTTCTGACCCGGGCGGCTCCTGGAGTATCTGCTCTGACCTTTCGGTGATGATACTGGTGCATTGTGGGAGAGGAGCTCCAGGCGATCCCACGATTCCTCGTGACCGACCGAGAGGCTCGCTGATAAGATCACAACTGAGCATGTGCACAAGTTCAGGCTGAAGGCCCTTCCTGCGCATGATGAGCTGATTTAATAGAACCCAGCACGTACACAAGTATTTAAAACCAATAACACCGTACCTACTGCCAGGGAGGAATCATAAGACTTCCTGTACAAACTGTGACCTGAGGTGAGGATCAAACCCTCCTGAGTGAAGTCGCACCCATTCTTTCACTATAAAATAACTCAGCCTCTGTCTACATTAGGTGCAACAGTGTTGTTGGTACTGTTGAACACTTAAGTTCCTGCCACCTTTTGAGTTAAAAGGTTTGTTAAGCAATTTCTGATTGGCTTCCTCATAAGTGCTGCAGTCACGCCCTCTGCTGGCTGATCGATGGTGCTGCACTACACAGAGACGGGGGATAACAGAGATCAGTGCGTGACTCTCAGTGTGCGATACGGATCTCCATATGAACCCTGGTGCAGGTGAAAAGAAGCGGTCGGTCGGTGCTGCACACATCTGGGAGGGGGCGTGTGTTAGTCACGACCCTCCTCGGTCAGGAGTGGAGGTCTGCAGCACTAGAGGGGAAATACCATCAGGGAACTGGATACGACTCAAAAAGTTTGTTATTATAATGTTATAATAGAGATAGTATTTATAATACTTGGAGCTGGGCGTCCCTAGCGGGCAAGATCGGCAGTGCAGACAAAATCAGCCGCTAGTCTGCCGGGTGGGAAAAGACGTGACTAAAAAGTGGGTGGGGTCCTGGGTGCCGTGTAAGGACCCTGGTTAGTAGCCCGAGGCGCCTGTACAGAAGTGGAGGAACGTGGAGATCAGCGCGTCGATCCACCAAAGTACAGGTGAATAAGAAAAGGTCGGTGGAGCGCACACATCAGAGGGAGGGCGTGGCAGGAGGATATACCCTCCTCGTACACCATCAGGGTCTCCAGCAGAGCAAGAGGAACTGGGTATGACTAAACTGGGAGAAAAAGGGCTACATGGATACATGATTGGCTGTGTCCGTAGGGGGCGGGGCAATGGCTGAAACAGGGTTCCTCGTGGCTGGTGCGAGTCGAAGTCGATCATGATGAAACGGCGCCCCCCACAGGTGAAACGATGTAATCAGCTGCACACGTGTCCGAGGTTGTACGTGACAGACGAGACGAGACTGAAGTTCCACTGAGCCCCGACTGCATTATAGTGCAAAAAGAATAAAAAACAAATAAAGAATAAAGTAAATAAAATGAGCAGCGAGCGCTTCGTTTGGGTCCCGGAGCAGCAGCGTTTTGTTTTATCCGTCCTTGGTGCGCTGTTGAATCAGACAATTAACCGTACCGGGTTTAAACAGCCGCTCCCGCTGATCTGTGCTACAGAATCGATGCAGTAATCAGAAATGATCGAGTCTTTGTCCAGTCCACTCAGGGAAATGACCGTGAGCCTGAACCTCGAGCTGCATTTCAACAAAAACATAAAATAATAAAGAAAATAATAAAGATAATAATAGAAATCTAACCGCCTGCTGCTCCTGTAAGATTTTAATCATAAACGAGACGAGCGGTCCGTCTTACGATTCTTAAAATGCTATTAGTGCTGCGCTGAAGACGAGTCCTGCCCTTGAACTTAATAAAAAACGAAATAAACACTCGAACCCGAGCTCCGTTACTCACACGCTGGGGCGCAGGGAAGCTACACCATGCAAGTTTGCTATTCTGGACTTGGAATTCTGGATTTCCGAAAGGTGTCTCCTAATTTTTGCAAGGTAGGGGCCGTCCCAGATAAATTTGAAGCTTAGACCAATCCTGACATTCCGTCCAAACTTAAAACAAAAGAATGGAATCTGTAAGATGTTATCAGAAGGTTGTGGGTTTGAATCTTGCCTCTGTTGGACCCCTGAGCACGTCTTTTAACCCTCGAGGCTCCAGAGGTCTGACCCTGTAGACGTATATGTGATAAATAAAGGCGTCCCATCTTCTCTTGATCCAATCAATTCATTCATACATACAGACACAGGGAGAACATGCAAACTCCACACACACACACATACACACACTTCTCCTGATTGCATGTGTCTGGACCCGGAAGAAACCCACACAGACACAGGGAGAACATGCAAACTCCACACACACACTAACACACACACACTTCTAGTAATTTGGACCCGGAGGAAGCCCACACAGACACAGGGAGAACATGTAAACTTACAGTGAATACAATGTGGGCTCTTGAGGGTTAAGGGCCTTGCTAAGGGACCCAAAAGTGGCAACTTGGTGATGGTGGGGCTTGAGCCGGCAACCTTATGATTACTAGTCCAGTACCCTAACCGTTGAGCTACCAACACTGAGTTGGTATAATGACAATACAGTTATCAAGATATTAAACAACCATTAAGAACCGCTGGTACTGGGTGATGCCAATCTTAGCTGTAGTGAGCTGGCGTACCGTACCGCTGTGCCACCTGAGTGCCCGCTGAATCTCAATTTGAAACAGTTTGAATAATCAGACTCATGTACATATTTAGTTTATCACTGATGCTCACGTTATTTCTAACTGCACCATCATGATGACAGGACGTACAGAAGAGTGAACAGGTTTACCCAGCAGCAGGGTTGGCATTTTTAACCACCATGCCATCTGACATGGGTACGGTGGACAGCAGTCCATTCATCACGGTTCATTCACTGATGCCACGGGCACCGCGGGCACTGTCTTAACCTTCGGGTCTTTGCAGCCTCGGAGCCCTGAAAGTGCCCGTCACATGTAACAGGGCACGCTTTAGTCCTGAAGGGCGTGGCAGGATACGCTGGCCGGTCTGACCGGGTGTACGGTGAGGTCTGAAGGTTTTGAAGGGTGAGTGTAATCAGGCTTGGCATTGGCCGCCTGGTGCACCATGTGGAGAGTGGACCAGTCTGGCTTTCTGAACCCGTGCCCACTCCCAGCATGCACCACACGGCTGATACGATGCCATATAACATCATCAAGGAGAAAGACCCTCAATACCCAAAACCACTCGTATAGAAATGATTTCTACACAGTTCTATTCTCTCGTCTGTGTGTTCAGAGGAAATCCAGGCAGATCAGAGTATAATAATAATAATAATTAATAATAATAATAATAATAATAATCAAAAATAATAATAATAAAAAAATTATAATAATAACAATAATAATAATAATAATAATTAAATAATCATTAATAAAAATAATAATAATAATATAAAAACAATAACAATAATAATAATGAAGGTGGATTAGTTGCTCTTAATAGTCCCTAGGTGTGATTGAATTTGTATTTCGCCTTTAAATGGATTAGCGCCCCTAATAACCCCCCCCCCCCCAGTATGTCCAGTAAAACGGTCAGTTCATTCTCATCCACACTGACAGACAGCTTATAAAATCCTCTCAGCACCAGAACAAATCAACTCTGCACTAACCAGCGTAACGGCGTCCTCGCCTGCCCCGAGGGATTGTGGGTAGTGAACAGAGAGCAGGTCTGTAGCAGGCGGCTGTACCCCGGCGTCTCAGAACAGCTTTAAAGAGGCTCGACAGAGACAGACGTGAGATTCAGCTTCATCAGAACCGCACGGATCAAACCGGCACGATAAAGAAAGAGAAAAGAAGCGGCGGCGGCGGCGGCAGTCAAGCAGGATTGTGGGTTAGGAAGACGAGGCTCCAGAGACCCGCGCAGAAAAATAAAACATGGTGGTGGGTGAAGGTCAAAAAATATATAAAGAATCAAAAAAAGAGACGAAAAAGAGGAGAAATCTCTCAGCACTGAGGTGTAATACAGCATTTATAACCTGCTGAGAGAGACGGGGGCTAGATTTATATTTAATAGACGCTTTTTTAAAGTATTTATTTAAAGAAATGCAAAAACACGATTCACTCCTCCTTCCACAGAGCCGTGGAGGTATTTACAGAGCGCCCCCTCGAGGACAGGAGAGGTAAACATTACTCCATCATTTATGAACTCTGGGGTTTTGTATTCCATCGCTTTTATAAATTAAACTCACAATTTACCCAGCGTCCCTCTGCACGCTGTTAAATCAGCAATAAAACCGACGCAGGCAAAACAAATTAGAAAGAGAAAAACGCCTGGGTTACAGGCGCGGCGGGTTTTAGGATTTAAAATGTTTATATTAGGACTGAATTAGGAATGAATTCACTCTTAAATGCTCAGCTCAGGAGTACCAGTATAGGTTTTAGCTTTTTAAATAAAATCTACTTTATTATTTTTATTATTATTATTATTATTATTATTGTTTTATGTTGTTAATAACATTTATTTATTTATTCATTTAATGTCATTATTAATTAATTTGTTTGTTTAATTATTTATTTATTCATTTTTTGTTTTCATTTATTTATTTATTGATAATTTGATTCATTCTTTTTTTGATTAATTAATTAATTAATAAACGTATTTATTTATTTATTTATTTATATTTTATTAACACATTTATGTATTTATTTTATTGATTTATTTAATTATTCATTTACTCATTTCTTTGTTTCATTTATTTATTTATTTATATTTTGATTCATTAATTCTTTGAGTCATTGAATAATTAATTAATTAATGTATTTATTTATTTATATTTTATTTATTCATTTATTAATTTATGGATTGATTTATGTTATTTATGTTATTTATTTATTAAAGCAAATCAAAGTAAGACAGGGTGCTCTAGTGGCCTTCCCACTAATCCGGTCCTCTCACACACACACACACACACACACACACACACACACACACACACACACACACACACACACACACACACACACACACTTTAATGGAGACTAAGATGGATTTAAAGGAGCACCCATGTGGTGTGTAATGGTTCCTAAACGGTCAGTGATTTTCTCTAATTGTAGCTTAATCTTTTCTTTTTTCTTCTTTCTTAATCCTATCTAAGTTCTCGATTGAATGGTGAATACTTTTCCCCTAAAAATAAATAAAGAAATAATTTATATTACTATTACTGATGTGTTTCTCCGGTGCTATCGACCGGTCGGGCGTCTGACATGACTCCGCTCCAGCTCTGGTTCTGGACTTTTCATCCTCGGTGACTTTGAGAGATCAGATCTGAACCGGCGCCACTGTTTTGATTGGGGACCGAACGGATCCGGACACGAAGCAGCAGAAAGCGCTGACACGTCCAGATCATGCAGAGCGGAACATCTGTGCACCACCCACACGCCACTGCTGGAGAGGGGGAGGGAGGAAGGGTCATCGTGCCACCGTGCCACCTCGCCGTCCTTTATTTAACCGAAAAAGCTTTAATAACATTTTCACTGACCGCTGGTTCTGTGTGATAATCATCCACATTACACAGTCACAGGTAAAAAGTGTAATAAAAGAGTAAAGATTGCTGGACTTGGCACACACAACATGACCTGCTCATCAGGTGCCCATTTAGTGCCAACCAAAGACGCCTGTCAAAAAGATTCCGTCATCAGAAACTGAGCACCGCTACACTTTTTCTAAACCATTTACATTTACAGCATGTAGCGGACGATTTCATCCAAAAGCGACTTACAGAACAGTTACAGTAAACAGTCTGAGCAATTGAGGGTTAAGGGCTTTGCTCAAGGGCCCAACAGTGGCAACCTGGCAGTGGTGGGGTTTGAACCAGCAACCTTCTACTTACAAGTCCAGTACCTTAACCACTAGACTACAACTGCCCTAGACCACCAAACCACCAATCAGATCAGATGGATGGATGATGGATGGATGGATTGATGGATGATGGATGGATGGATGATGGATGATGGATGATGGATGGATGATGGATGGATGATGGATGATGGATGATGGATGGATGGATGATGGATGATGGATGATGGATGGATGATAGATGATGGATGATGGATGGATGATAGATGGATGAATGAATGGATGGATGAATGGATGGATGGATAATGGATGGATGGATAGATGATAGATGATGGATGATGGATGGATGGATGGATGATGGATGGATGGATTGATGGATGATGGATGGATGGATGATGGATGATGGATGGATGGATGGATGGATGATGGATGATGGATGGATGATGGATGATGGATGATGGATGGATGGATGATGGATGATGGATGGATGATGGATGGATGATAGATGATGGATGATGGATGGATGATAGATGGATGAATGAATGGATGGATGGATGGATGGATGGATAATGGATGGATGGATAGATGATAGATGATGGATGATGGATGGATGGATAATGGATGGATGGATGAATGAATGGATGGATGGATGAATGGATGATGATGGATGATGGATGGATGATTGTTCAGGTTGGCAGTAAGACAAACACTTTAACCCCAAAAAAACAACCCCCCCCCCCACACACACACACACACACACATAACCGGACCAGCTCATCACCGTCCCGCTATAATAATGAAGTCGGCGGGTGCAGGACTGAATGTGCAGAGCGTACGTCGGTTCTGGACGACCAAGCGGTGACAGAAGCTCTTATTACAGTGCTCATCACACACACACACACACACTCACACACTCACACTCACACACACACACTCACACACACACACACACACACTCACACACACTCACACACTCTCACACACACACACACTCTGCTGATGGGTTTATGAGAGTGCCCTGTATACCCCCCATCACAAAGCTCGTAAACCCACTGCAGTGTTTTACACACCTGTCACAGCCCCGCCCGTCACACCGCCCTAAAGATTTAGGACCGGGCACCACTGCCGAGGTCACCTACACACACACACACACACACACACACACACACACACACATCAGCGGCACCTTTCCATATGTTCAGGTTATGATCCACACCCGAGTCCTTCACGCTGTCGAGGGTCACTGAGCATCACTGAGCACCAATGGTCAGTGGGTCAAAAAACCAAAACCACCAGTGTTGAGCCCCTCAGCAGGACCCCGAACCAGTATTACCAAAAGCATTCGGACGCCTGACCGCTTGTTGGACGTCCCATTTCATAAACAAACGCCTCTATGTGACCTATCCGCTAGAACAACAGCCGCTGTGTGGGGATTTGTGCCTGTTCAGTCAGCATTTGCATGGCTGGGCACTGATGTTGGTGTTCCGGTTCATTCCAAAGCTGTTGTGTATATCAGACTGGTGCTCTGCTTTGCGCTTTGCGTTTTCTGGTGAGACCAGACCCTCCGCGACCCTGACCAGGATAAAGCGGTTGATGAAAATGAAAAATGAATGATAAATGATGCCCTGATTTCTGTTGGTGATGAGACATTTACATTTTCGGCATTCAGCAGATGCTTTTATTCAAAGTAATTGAGGGTTTGGGTGCCTTCCTCAAGGGCCCAACAGCAACAACCTGGCAGTGGTGGGTCTTAAACAAGCGACCTTCTGATACTAGTGCAGTACCTTAACCGCTAGGCTACAACGTCCCTCTACAATGTCCCACTACGTCCTACTATAAGACAAAGTTGAGCAAAGTTTAACTTTATGCAAATTAGAATAAAGCAATGTGGTGGTTAACCAATAGGAATCGAGCGTTGAGCAGAGCGGTAAGTGAAGCACTACAGTCCGTTTTTGGTTTCTAGATCATAATTATGTCCTGATTTCCACCCCGCTGAACACTTTTGGAATAAACTGGAACCTTGTTTGCTAGCCTGGACCTTCTTGTTCAACATCAACGTATGTCCTGATCGATGATCTTTCACAGAAAGGACACAAATCCTACCAGACACACTCCAGAAGCTGGTGACTGAATGAGCTGGGACTTAAACAGAACGCAAATCAAACTTTCTAGAATCGACTTCTTGGACGTGGCATCAATTGTCAAAGGTTGTAGATATACTGCTCTTGCCACATCACGTTCAGTGTTAGACTTTGGAACCTCCATTCTGTGCTAACGGTTGTTTCTTATCTGCTTACAACATTACAACAGCATTAAGACAGACGTGTTGCTTAATCTCGGTATTTTAGACAGATTTAGGTTCTTCTTTCTTTAAGGGGGGACCGAACCATTCCGAATGGACTTCTTGGGCGCGGCATCAAGGGGTCAACAGTCATAGATGAATATTTCGGTACAGGACAAAATGGTTGTGTACGGTTATTACACGCCGTCCTTTTCGCCGTCTGTTTGTTGACGCAGATTTTTTCCGGTTGAGAAGATGTGAATTTGTGGTGGGAACCACCCGAGAGCCTCGCCCTGTAATCCATTATTTTTAGCAGTAAGTGTCTGGACACCATGAAAAACTCTGAAAGATAAAAGTGAGGTGAGACTTATTCAGGGTGCTGAAACGGTTTATTTCTGAGACTCAGCAGCTTCCACATCTCCCCTCCTGAAGGCATCTCGAAGCTTTGCTCCCCATCGATCTGCTTCTCTACAGCGATCCGATCTCTGTCCTGACTCCTGAACCTGAGAGCCGTTTATGTTCCGCAGGTTATACGAGTCTGTACGCAGGGCGTCGCTGGACCTGCAGGCAGAGCTAAAAACAGACCTCGGTTCCTCTACCTGCGTTTCTCTCAGCAGCCGATGGATTTTATTCTCCCAAATTTTCCGGGGTAGAGCGCAGTAGGGAAACAGGATGACCCGGCAGCCGTCGACTCCTACTCGTTCGCAGGTAAAGACTCGGAGAGACGTCGGACCCGGGAGTGGGCGAGGTTCACGATGCTAGCAAGCGCACACCTACATTCATCTCTCCTTTGAGGATGGACCTCGATCTCCAACATAAAACTTCCAGCAAAGAAGTTTTGGCAGCGTAAACACCAAGTGATTGAAAAAGAAACCGAGTCCTAATGTCTAAGACCCACTGTTGGGCCCCTGAGCAAGGCCCTCAACCTTCACTTGCTTGAACTGTATTCAGTCACAACTATAAGACACTTCATATACGTAAATGCATCCGCTAATCCTCACACATTAGCCAATCATATCTGGACAGATGCCCAACCGGCTGATAGCACTACTGAGATTCGAACCCTGGCTCTCCGGATACACACTTGAACTCCTGTCCACAGTCAAGCAAGCTTCATATCCTCATGGGAACAGAGACTGCTGACCAAATAATGACCGAAACACAAGAGGCAAGGCTCTCAGGTGGTGCAGTGAGAAATTACGCTCACCCAATATTGCTGGGATCCAAGGTTCGAATCCCCAATGGTGCTGTCCACCCGGATGGGCGTCCCCATGCAGACTGTGTTTGGGAGGGGGATGGTCGGGGCCCGCAATAGACACAGGGACAGAAAAATGTTGGTGATGAGACATTTACATTTTCGGCAGACACTTTTATCCAAAGTAATTGAGGGTTTGGGTGCCTTCCTCAAGGGCCCAACAGCAACAACCTGGCAGTGGTGGGTCTTGAACAAGCGACCTTCTGATTACTAGTGCAGTACCTTAACCGCTAGGCTACAACATCCCACTACAATGTCCCACTACGTCCTACTATAAGACAAAGTTGAGCAAAGTTTAACTTTATGCAAATTAGAATAAAGCAATGTGGTGATTAACCAATAGGAATCGAGCGTTGAGTAGAGCGGTAGGTGAAGCACTACACTCCGTTTTTGGTTTCTAGATCATCGTTCCTACTAGAGATGAAGAGAAACTCACTATCACGCCGTCAAACCTCCACAAACAAATGCAGCAAAAGCAAAGAACAAACACTGTACAGTCAGTGATGGACTACACAGGGGTGAGATTTACAGATGAGTGATTCCCCTCCAGGATTTTTATTAGGAGTTTTTCTAGACGATCTGTAGATACGAGCCAGTAAAGTACCATCGTACCTTCACAGCATTTGCTTAGCATCTGAATCATAGTAATTAAAGACTCGCGTTCAGCATTCTGGGCGACAAGAGGTGAAAAGTGGCCGCCGGTGTGAACGCAGGGTAACAGTACTTGTATGGAAATCGTGAAGGTGAAGGTTAACGATAATCAACTAACATGGAAAAATAAGGTTACAGTTGACTTGACTGGAGACTTTACTGGAACGATCATGGGTTCTTACAGCAGTACATTAGCAGAAGAACAAAGGACAGAACTGTGGGCCTCCCTTTATACTGCTCCAGTCACATCACATTGTGTGTTGGACTTTGGAACCTCCATTCTGTGCTCAATGTTGTTTCTTATCTGCTAACAACATTCTGTGCTAACTGATGTTTCTTATCTGCTTACAGCATTTTACAACAGCTTAACGACAGACATGATGCTTTATTTCTGTACTTTAGACTCCCAGTTACACCTCAAGCACCAAGAGGACGGAGGATTTAATGACGAGCAGCGTAATAATTAATATTGAGGTTATACAAAAGCATAAAATCTTAATACGCGTACATTCCAGACAAACATACGCAATAAAGCGCTCGGTGAGCGTCCTTTACACGGTGGGTAGCACCGTCGCCTTACAGCAAGAAGGTCCTGGGTTCGATTCCCTGTCCTGTCATGAATGGAACCAACGTGTGTAAAACATGACGTTATAATATTAATAAATGCTGCTCAGGTGGCACAGCGGGAAAATACGCTAGCACACCAGAGCTGATATTTCGAGCTCGTCGGTTCGAGTCTCAGCTCTGCCACCCGGCCACATGAACAATGATTGGATGTTGTTCATACAGGGTGGGATGAGCCAGATAGGGAGCTCATAACTGAGCGAATTACGACCTCTGCTGGCTGGTTGATGGATAAGGAATAATGCTGAACAGGGTGTGTCTCTCCGTACACAGCTGATTCGCATATGAACTCGCCTCGTGTGGGTGAAAAGATGCAGTCGGGTACTGCACACGTGTCGAAGGGGGCGTGTTAGTCTCGCTCTCCTCAACCAGAAGTGGATCAGTATCAGTAGAGGGGAGGCATAATGCAGTTGGTAATTGGATACGACTAAATTGGGAGGAACAACATTACAGACGGACGTAAAGTGTTGAGCGTATACTGAACACGACGAGTCTTTTTTAACACGAACCCCCCACCCCCCCCCCCCACCCCCCCCGTGCTATCCGTGGTTGTTTTGCTGCTTTTGATTACCTGGCTTAGGTGATCTGCAGACTGAGATTGAGCTTCAATCCCTCAACCCGAGAAGCTGCGACCTTAAAGACTCCTGATTCCGCCCGGATATGAACTCATATCTGCCGCAAAAATGAACACGTCCCTGAAATATCAGTTATTTCTCAAAAAAACACAAAAGACAGTGAAGAGAAGAAAGAAATACGGTGAGAACGGAGCGCCGGGAGTGTGTGTGTGTGTGTGCCAGTGTGTGTGTGTGTGTGTGTGCCAGTGTGTGTGTGTGTGCCAGTGTGTGTGTGTGTGTGTGTGCCAGTGTGAGGGTGGGTGGGTGGACGTGGGCGCGAGGCGTAGGAGTGTTACAAAAGACAGAAAGCAAAGGAAAGCAAAGTGGAAATAAATGAAGGAGACGACGGCGGTGAGGCGACGATGAGGCGACGATGAGGCGAGGCTCCCGGCGCTCCGGGACGGTTCTGAATCTCTCACGGCAGATGGTTCTCCAGTCGTCCAAACTCCGGAGAAGAGACGGAGTGTGTGGCGCAAAAACCGGGCCCTCCCGTGGCTCCCACAAATGGCACCAGAGACGCCATGAGACAGAACCGACGGGGGAGATCGCTGGTCCGAAAATGATCTCATCGGATTAGGAGTCCTGGTGGAGCTCCGCCCTAAATTCACTCTCTACACCAAAATCTGCTAAAAACGGGACCAAACGGGGGTGACACGAACGCTCCGGGTACTATTTTATCCCGAACCGTTCTCTCGGTCACCTGGCATGGTTCATTCATTACGACCTCACCAGATCTAAACAACAACAGAAAAGCTGGCTAGCACGTGCTTTATACAGCAGAAATGATCGTTGTGGTACTTAAATGAGAGCACAGCATGCAGGACTCACGCCTGGCACGGCCAGTGTAGCAAAAGCTAAAATATAAAATCCCTAATATGGACATATTTAATGTAAGGAAAAACATTTAATACAATAATGTGTTTAAAATAATAATAATAATAATAATAATAATAATAATAATTAATAATAATTAATAATAATAATAATTAATAACACAAACGATTATAATAATAAACATAATAATATATTAATAATAGTTTTATTATAACTCGTATAATATTATAATTATAAAATAATAAAAAATATATTTAAAAAAATATTAATAAAACAAAATTGATAATAATAATAATAAACATGAAAAATATTAATAGTAGTATTATTATTACTAGTATAATTTGATAATAAAATAATAAAATAATAATAACAATAATAATAATAATAATAATATAATTGTTATTACAATCGTGGTAGCTTAGTGGTTAAAATATTTGACTAGTAATCAGAAAGTTGCTGGTTCAAGCCCCACCACTGCCAAGTTGTCACTGTTGGGCCCCTAAGCAAGGCCCTTAAAGCTCAGTTGCTGAAATAAAAGTGTCTGATAAATGGTGAAAATGTAAATGTAAAAATTTAAATAAATAAATAAATAAATAAATAAATAAATAAATAAATAAATAAATAAATAAATAAATAAACCTGGTCGTGTTTGTACTCGAGGACCTTTGAGTATTTTTGATTCTGTCTCCAGCTCTGCTAAGCTTTTATAAAATAAAAGGCTGTATTTTGATGGTTGAAACGGTTTCAGGGTGAACAAAAGGCCAAAACCGACAAAAACAAAATCGTACAGTTCAGACCGAGAGTTCGTTCCCACTGAGGCTGTCGAAGAGAATTTTACTGATCCACTTCTATTTATTATACAAAGCGTTCAGAATTATTTACACCTCTCAGCTTCTCTGCTGTATAAACATCATCTTTATTTCTATAATGGGTAATTAAGTGTAAATTAATTAGTAAAAATGTTAAGTATGTTTATTTTAAATAAAATCCACTGCACATCAGGGTGTGAATACTTTCTGAATTTGAAGTATCCACACACTGATCTCCATTATCCCCCGTCTCTATGCAGCGGCATCGATCAGCCAGCAGAGGGCGCAACTGCAGCAGCTATGAGGAGGGTATGAGGAGGGAGACCCTTGGATGAGCCAATAGTTTCGACAATATTATAGCATAGTGGGTAGAGCTTTGGCTTATCAATCAGAAGACTGTAGGTTCGAATCCCGGTTCTGCCATGCACCCACTGTTGGGCCCTTAAGCGAGGCCCCTCCTTAACCCTCTCGGCCCCCAGGGCGCCGTCCTGGGCTCCCTGCGTTTGGAACCCAGAACTCCAAAACAAGCCAGAATACACCGGAACATAATTCCATTTCAAGAAATTTAATCAGAAGGTTGAAGGTTCAAGCCTCACCACCACCATGTTGCCACTGTTGGGCCCCTGAGCAAGGCCCTTAACCCTAAATTGCTCAAATTGTACTTAATAATAAGTGCAAGCTGCTTTGGATAAAAGTGTCCTCTAAATACTGAAATAATAATAATAATAATAAAATAAAATTATAATAATAAAATTAAATAAAATTAAAAATAATAAAAATAACAAATAATAATAAATAAAAAGAAAATAAAAAAGAAAAATAATAATTATTATAATAATAAATAAATAACTAAATAAATAGTAAAAATAATTAATAAATAAATAAATACATAAATAAATAAATAATAAAAGAAAATAAAAATAACAAATAATAATAATAATAATAATAATGATAATAATAATAATAATAATAATGATAATAATATAATAATAATAATAAAAGTGTCTGCTAAATGCCGCAAATGCATATTTTTTTCACTAAATGCGCTACTTATTGTGGAATAATTCTCTATCCATAGAAACACACTGCTTCACCGGTCCGCTCCGGTCCCAGGTGGCATTTGTAAAGGGCACGGTGTTAAACCCGTGGCACCATTTGCATACAGCAGATCTCAGATCGGGCGCCGCTGAACAAAAACAGAGTCACGCTGCAAAGGTTCGGGTTCAAAAAAATCAATCGCACTTCTGTTTCTGATCTGAGAGGCTCGGTTAGTGAGTCTGAGAGCGGGGCGGGGGGAAATCAGCGCTACGGAATGCTAACAACGATGCGGGCAAACTGGCATGAACGCTTGCCATGCACCTTCATTCACACAACACAGAAACAGCTGGCACAGCGGGTACCAGGGAGCATGAAATCGCTACCGCCGTTTATTTACTGTGCCTACAGTAGTGTGGAATCTCCAGAGTCGCACTAGCACAGCAGCTACAGTGTGTGTGTGTGTGTGTAAGTGTGAGTATGTGTGTGTGTGTGTGTGAGTGTGAGTATGTGTGTGTGTGTGTGTGTGTGTGAGTGTGTGTGTGTGTGTGTGAGTGTGTGAGTGGAAGCTAAAATGAATGATATGATATTAGGATCCCACGGCTCGGCCGCTGTGTTCTCACTGCAGGAGTTTGGCAGACGCTCTCAGCGCCACGTGATCGCCCACACGGTGCAACAGGGAGCGCACCTGTCCGAACCCGGTACATCAACACACACACACACACACACACACACATTGTAAAAGTTCTGAATCGGTACAGCAAACCCTGTCAAATTTAGACACTTGCGGTTGTTAAACTGAGGCCCCTGCTGGATGATCGATGGTGCTGCACTACACAGAGACGGGGGATAACGGAGATCAGTGCATGACTCCGTGCATGATACGGATCTCCGTATGAACCCTGGTGCAGGTAAAAAGAAGCGGTCGGTGCTGCACACGTCAGAGGGTGTGTTAGTCACGACCCTCCTCGGTCAGGAGTGGAGGTCTGCAACAATACAGAGGAATTGGATACGACTAAATTGGGAGAAATATATAGAGCAAAATCCAAAGTTTACATACACCTGTAATGGACGAGTACGGCAGTCATGTTAGTAGATTTTCCAGCTTCTACTGTATTTTTTAGCACTAAATAAATAAATAAATATAAATAAATAAATTTATTAATTAATTAAATAATTAAGAAATAAAAGAAATAAATAATAATAATAAATAAATAAATAGAATTGAATAAATCAAATATTTATTAAATAAAACAGTCAAAAAAAACAATACATTAATAATAATAATAATAATAATAATAATAATAAAATACAAAAAAATAAAATACATAAATAGAATTAAATACATCAATATATAAGAAATAAACAAAAACAAACAAACAATAAATAAATAAATAAACTAATTAAATAAAACAATTTAAAATAAGTAGGTAAATAAAAATAATAAATGGAATAAAAATAAAATTAAATGAAAAAAAACCCACAAATAAATAAATAAATAAATAAATAAGCCACGTCCAGCTAAGAACAGAAGCAGAAGAAGAAAACATTAATAGTGGTTTTTCTTTAGCACTCTTCTGCTGTTTCTCTCTACTGTTTTGTCTCTGCTGTGCTATTAAAATGCACTTTCTCTTCTCTCCTGCTTGTTACCCTCCATAAAGCTCAGAGTTTAGGGTTGTTGTCTGTTCCCTTTTTTTCCCCCTGTTCCTGTCTGGGAGGCTCGTGTAACCACAGCTTTTAGTTTAGTTCTGAGGTTACTGGTGCGTTACACTCACACATCTGAGTGTTTTGCATCTTTATTATTCCTGCATTTACTCCCCGTTTAGTCGTATCCAGTTCCACTTCCTCTGCTGGAGACCCTGATGGTGTACGAGGAGGGTATATTCTCCTGACACGCCCTCTCTCTCCGACACGACCCCTTCTTATCCCCCCGTACTTTGGTGGATCGGTGCGTGAGGTCGGTCTTGCTTACGGAGAGTCACGCGCTGGTCTCCACGTTCCTCCACTTCTGTACAGGCGCCTCGGCCTACTAACCAGGGTCCTTACACAGCCTCCAAGACCCCACCCGCTTTTTAGTCACGTCTTTTCCCACCCAGCAGACTAGTGGACGATTGTGCCCACTAGGGGCGCCTAGCCAACTGGTATCAGACTCGGTACAGTGTTCATCCCGGATGCCCTTCCTGACGTAACCCTCCTATTTCTATCCAGGCTGACAAGTCAAGTGCGCCTCCTAGTGGCCAGACTAGTCCAAAATCACACGTACAGTACAATTAGAATTTTTTGGGGGGATTCAAACCATCAGCCTTCTGATTGAGAGCTCAAAACTTTAATCACTAATCCAACACTGCATCTGAAGTTGTTCATGTGGTTTGTGATGAGCGCAGGTAGGATATGTTCTGTATTTTCAAAAAGATAATCAGAAGTGTTAGCGGTAGCGCTGTGGTTAAGAAAAGGTACCTGTAATCAGAAGGTTGCTGGTTCTAACCCCACCACTCCCAGGTTGGCCCTGTTGGAACCTTGAGCAAAGAACCTTAACTTTAACCTTTAATTGTTTACACTGTTTTCATGTCACAGCCGAGATCCTTTATATAAAAATCGTCCACTAAATGACAAAAACTGTAGCCGCGCATGTTAGCAGCATTAGCATTCACGCTGCAGTACAAATCTAAACTAGCATACGTCCAACAGCGTAGCGTTAGCCTGATAAAGCAAATCATCAAAATAAATACATGAAATAAAATCAGCAGTGATTCCTTTTCAGCGATCAATAAGCGCAGCAGAGACGTCCGACGGATCGGGGCTAATAGCGGCCCGAGCGATACGGTGATTAGCAGCACTGTGGTCGCACAGAGAAGCCATTAGCATGATTAGCGCTCATTAGTGTCAGAGACGCTGAGACTAAAGCTTAATCTACTCAACTCCGAGTCCGGCGCTGCTGATTCTACACATCGATCTGACAGAGAGGGAAAAAAGAGGACGTTACAGCGGCTCTCACAAAGGTCACCAGATTAGAACGTTTATCTAAAAAATATAATAGCACATTATTATTATTATTATTATTATTAATTTAGCAATTTAGTTATTATTTATTTATTTATTATTATTAATCTTATTAATTTAATTTTTGTTATTATTATTTTTAATATTGTTATTATTATTATTATTATTGTTATAATTATTATTATTCATTTAAATATTATTAATTTGGCAACGTAGTTATTATTTATTTATTTATTATTATTAATCGTATTAATTTATTTATTATTATATTATTATTATTATTATTAACCCTTACCCTATTATTATATATTTATTTATTTATTTTAATATTGTTTCTTTGTTTTAATATTGTTTGTTGGTGTCCAAATACTTTTGGAAGTATAGTGTACCTGGAGCTTGTGCCCTACCTGGCACAAATTCCCACAACACTTTCTGAAACCTAAGATATAAACGATGGGGGATGATGGTTTGGGTTTCGGCGTGGTTGACTCCATGTAGACCGACAAGCTCATGCTCAGGTGTCCAGATACTTTAGCCCAATCCGTGCACACCGGGAGTGTGATGGAGGGCACGGAGGTCGAAAGAGAGTCGCTCAGTTCCCTCAGTTCTACTCCAAACTCCGCTGAAGTTCTGAGCTCCGCAGATCCGACCGAAGCTCAGAAGCTTTTTAATCAGTGACATTAGAGGCGGTTAGTCACCGAACGCCGAGCTTATCGTGCTGTTACGCTTAAATACCGTCACTGATCCCACTAAAGACCCGCGCTTAGCGTCTGATCCCGCCATAAAACAACTTTACCGCTTTGATTCTGACATGCTGAGAAATCCAAATCAGTCCTCGTCTTTTTGGGAGCTTAAACGTCTGGGTAACAGAAAATCCCCCAAATCAAACACGTCAAAAAATATCCTTAATAAATAAATAAATAAACGTAACGCGTGCTGCACGCTAACACGCGTTTACTGTGAGATAAGAATGCTAAGCACGAGCAGACGACATCGATTTTAGCTCAATTACAAACGTTCTTAATTTCCCCGAGGAAACGTACATGACAACCACAGACTAGCACACGCTCTCTCTGACTTATCCAGCTAGCGGCGGATCCTCACGACCCCCCGTGCCTCCTTATCAGTCTTTATGGGAGGCCTGATAGCATCTGGAGGACCACGCTCATCTCTCTGTACTTTTCAGCCCATGTCAGTTCCTTCATCAGACACTAGGGGTCGCTGTTCTCCCTCAAACACGACCGAACATGCCTGTTAAGAACCATCGAGGAATCTCAAATCTCAGCTCTGCTCCCGGTCGGCTGGGCGCCCCCGAGCAGGCCACTAGTCGGTGGAGCGCACATGCGTCTGATGGAGGGCGTGTCAGGAGAATATACCCTCCTCAAACACCATCGGGGTCTCCGGCAGAGGAAGAGGAACCGGCTACGACTAAAGTAGGAGAAAATGCAGAAATAAAATAGAAGTTCCTGAGCTGTGAAGGTCGTGGTGGTATTTTAATCTATAATGAAGATGAAGTGCTGAGTGAGACGTACGTAGTGAGTTCGTACACGGCAAAGTGAAATCGTTCCTCTACATTATAATCATCATCATCATCATCATCTTCATCTTCATCATCATCATCTTCATCTTCATCATCATCATCATCATCTTCATCTTCATCTTCATCATCATCATCTTCATCTTCATCTTCATCATCATCATCTTCATCATCATCATCATCATCTTCATCTTCATCTTCATCATCATCATCTTCATCTTCATCTTCATCATCATCATCATCATCTTCATCTTCATCTTCATCAACCTGGGTCGGGCGTGATATACACCAATCAGCCATAACATTAAAACCACCTCCTTGTTTCTACACTCACTGTCCATGTTATCAGCTCCACTTACCATATAGAAGCACTTTGTAGTTCTACAATTACTGACTGTAGTCCATCTTTTTTTTCTACATGCTTTGTTACCCCCTTTCATGCTGTTCTTCAATGGTCAGGACCCCCACAGGACCCCCACAGAGCAGGTATTATTTAGGTGGTGGATGATTCTCAGCACTGCAGTGACACTGACATGGTGGTGGTGTGTTAGTGTGTGTTGTGCTGGTATGAGTGGATCAGACACAGCAGCGCTGCTGGAGTTTTTAAAAACCGTGTCCACTCACTGTCCACTCTATTAGACGCTCCTACCTAGTCGGTCCACCTTGTAGATGTAAAGTCAGAGACGATCGCTCATCTATTGCTGCTGTTTGAGTCGGTCATCTTCTAGACCTTCATCAGTGGTCACAGGACGCTGCCCACGGGGCGCTGTCGGCTGGATGTTTTTGGTTGGTGGACGATTCTCAGTCCAGCAGTGACAGTGAGGTGTTTAAAAACTCCAGCAGCGCTGCTGTGTCTGATCCACTCATACCAGCACAACACACACTAACACACTAAATAATACCTGCTCAGTGGTGGTCCTGTGGGGGTCCTGACCATTGAAGAACAGGGTGAAAGGGGGTACCAAAGCATGTAGAGAAACAGATGGACTACAGTCAGTAATTGTAGAACTACAAAGTGCTTCTATATGGTAAGTGGAGCTGGGTGCAGGTGAGTAAAGTTTTGCTCAGTGATCTGAATCCCGGTTCAGAGAGCACCAGGTAATTCGGAGTAGTCCGTCCATCAGGTTGAGAAACTGAATTTAACACAAGAACTAAACGCCACATAGTGAAGGAGGTCGTGCCCAGCAGACGTGCCCTAATTGTGCCCACCGGTTTGCCCTCATTTATGCACTTTAAAAAATCTCGAGCGCCCGTGAGGACGTCCACATTATCGCCTTATGATGTATAATGGACCATCGGCGCGTGCCGAGTGGCTAATAAGCGCCCGTACGCAAAACCCTTTTGTTTCAGTCCAGCCCGCCCTGTGATTTAGGACGAGGCCGCTGGAGCGGCGGCATGCAAATGCGAGAGCTCGTTAGGCTAATGAGGACGGGAGCGGGAGAGCCGCCCGGAAGCCGCCGGGCTCGGTAATAAAGACGGATGATACGGCTCGGTCCACACCGGGAGCCTCGGCTAACGGATCATCCTCTCACCTGTCAGTCATCCGGGGGGGGTCCGGCGGGGCGTGTGGGGTGGTGGGGGGGGTATAATCCCGCCGCCCGCTACTTATTCACCCGCCGCTCACTCCACTCTTAATTGCTTTTCTGGCTGGGATTAGTTAGAAGTGGGCAGAGCCCCGAGAGTCCGGATCACCCCGGCGCTTTATATGCACGCGCACACGCGGTCCGGGCCCTCGGGGGTCACGCCGCGGAGTTTTAATGCATTCTGAAGTAGACGCGTGTTTAAGACCCATTCTCAAAGCTGATTGGATGGGAACGCTGAAGTGAAGTGGATTGATTGGGTAGTGATGGTGACAGGTACAGGACGGCCCCGTTATTTATGGTTCTAGCTTCTTCTTTTTTTTTTACGCAGCCAAAAGTATGTGGACACCTGATCATACGCTTAAATCGCCTAAACTACCTTCACAGCTCTAACAGTCTCTCTTCTAATGACTGATTTCACGTGTTCCAGTCACAGCAGTCACTAACAAATGTAATGAATCAGTTATATGAAGGAAATGATTATGCTTCCCACTTCCCACTGCAGAAAACAGTTTAGGGAAGGTCCTTTCCTGTTCCAGCATGAGCGAGCTCTATAAAGACATGAAGAAAAGCTCCAGTGTCCTGCACAGAGCCCTGAGATCAGCCCCACTCAACAGCTCTGGGATGAACTGGAACACCGACTGATCAATCATCTATTCATTATTTATAATATATTATGTATTATTTAGGTGGTGTCTGTTTTTTCATCCCTGACTTTTAAATGCAGCGTTGATTCTTATTTATTTATTTTTATTTTTTTTAAATGAAATGAATTATGAATTTTGTTATACATAAAATGGTGTAATAATTTATTATTTATAAATGAATTATTACATTATTATTCATGTTAATAATAACAATAAATTATTATTCATTATATATTTATTTATAAATATTTTATTATAAAAGAAATATGTATTTTGATGTATTTTATATATGTAATTTATTATTTATAAATTAATTAATACATTATTATTTATGTTAGTATTTTTTATAAATAATAAATTATTATACTTTGTTTATGTATTTATTCATTTATACTGTATATATATACGGTTCAATACTTTTTAAAGCTTTTTGATCATGATGCAGTACCACGACCACCAGTGACCGACGTATTTTGTGTTGAGTTTAGATCTTGAGTCCGAGGGCGGGAGTGCTGCAGTGATTCCTCATAAGTGCTGCAGTTACTCCCTCTGCTGGCTGTTTGAGGAGCTGCACAGAAACGGGGGACAACGGAGATCGGTGCGTGATTCTCCATGCGCAATACGGATCTCCGGCAAAGAAGTGGTCGGTGCTGTACACGTGTCGGAGGTCAGGACTAAAGGACTGCAGCAGTAGAGGGGAATCAGATATGACTAGATCACTACGATACTCTGGAACCAGTGCATTGTGGGTGCATGTACAGACTGGTGTTTGGACTAAGCAGTGATGAGTATCTAACACAGATCAGCTGTAGAGCCGATTTGAGGTTCACACTCACGATTCTGAGGGTTTTATTCCCCTCCAGCGCTCGGTTTCACTTTCAGCATCGTGTCGATAAATCCTTCACCACACACACACACACACACACACACACACGCACACACACACACACACACACACACACACACACACACCAGTCAATCATTCCCATTTACCTCAGAGCTAAAATCTAATCTCCATCAATCACCCAAATCCGCCACGGCGATACCAACAAACACTCCGCCGCTGCGCTTTGCTTTCACCAGCGCGGGGCGATTAATCAGCCGCTCAGATCGGTAGCACGTTAGCCACTTACACAAACGTATTGATCGGTGGAGCTAAAATCAACAGTGCCGGAGCAGGACAGACCATTACTATCGACCAATCATTTCTGCTGGGAGGTCACGGCCTGATCCGGGAGAGATTCACATCATCATCAACCATCAGCCATCAACCATCAGCGCACCAGTGTTGAGTAATGATGCATCTATTTTATATCTGTATGATCCGTTCTGATTCCTTCACAACCAGATCAACAGTTCAGTTGTACTAATAAACATAAAGTACATTTTTTATTTCTTCCAGTCTGATTCACGTTGTTATTGTTATGATGATCCAACACAACGTTGCTGCAAATCCATGGATTTTATCATTTTATTTTATTTCCACTTCTCAGGGATTTTTACTGATTAAATATAAATTAATAAAGATTCATCATTATTATTATTATTATTATTATTATTATTGTTATTATTATTATTATTATTATTATTATTATTACATTTATTTATTTATATAAATTTATTTATTTTATTAATACCTTTATTTATTATTTTTTAATTATTAATATTATTTTATTATTGTTATAATTAAAATTTTTAATTTTTAAATTACTTTTAGAATATTTTTTATTGTTTTAAAATGGTTAATTATTATTATTATTATTATTATTATTACATTTATTGTTTAATTTATTTATTTATTCATTAATTTATTTGTTACTTTATTACTTTGTTTATTATTTTAGAATTATTATTATTTTGTAGAATTATTAGTATTATTATTATTAAAATTACAATAATTATTTTTTTATTTATTTTTAGATTTTTTTATTAAAATATTATTACTTTTATTATTTTTTACAATTATTTTTACATGTTATTGTTATTATTATTATTGTTGTTTTGTTGTTGTTGTCGTTGTTATTATTATTAATTATTATTATTATTATTAAAACTATAAAAAATATTAATTAATATTAATTGATTTGGTCAGCAGATTTGGTCTTGACGTAACCTGTATTTTGATCCGGGCTTGTGACCCGCACTGAGAGTGAGCGCACTGACAAGTGCACCTACCAGTGACTCGGATGTTTCGGCTTCTTGCTTGAAACCAAAAGAGGAACATATGTGTTGATCTCTGATTGGTTATCGCACCGTTTCGTCCTTCCTCATTTTCCTCGGCTATGCCGCGTCACTGACTCCGCCCACTTTAGCTTTGCTAACAGTAGCAAAACATCAGCAGCCAGGTTTAGCTGTAAATCATCATTTCTGGCTGTTTTGTGTTGCGTCTGTACTGAAGTAAACACAGAGTCTACGCTACAGAAACACTCCTCCGTCAGCCATTCAGGACTCACGCCGGTCCTGGTGCCACCGCGTTGTGATGATGGCGTGTAAGAGGTGAACAGAACCAACAATCTGATTTGCTCTGAGCGCCCGTGTACGAGCCGCCCTCACAGGAAGTGCTCCATTATAAAGAAAATAAGCACCTCGTCAAAGGAAAATCAAAACATTTGCTCTGAAGTGCCGCTCGCCCGCTTACTCGCTCTCGACCCGCCGCTCGGGTCCTGGCCCACGCCTGCCCGGGTCTGTACGCAGATCCTGGTGTCTATGTGCCAGTCTGGACGGAGGGATCAGGACCCAGGCAGCAGCGCGGTCGGCGGAGAGAGACGAGGATCAGTCAGTGATCCGTCCTCTCGCTCTCTCTCTCTGCAGGAGCTGATGGTGAGCAGCGCTGGATTACAGGCTCGTCAGATCAGAGAGATTCTCCCAGCACAGAGAAGATCAGATCCTTCTAACCTCATTACTGCAAACATACACACATACAACCACTACAACCACTACAACCACAGCTCTTACACTCACTGACCTGCACACTGATGCACAGTTACAGTTTTTGCACACCTACACTTTTGTATTTGCCCACTTTTGCACATGTACATTTGTGCACACTATTACATCTTGTGCATATTTTTGCACCATTATGTTTTTGTACACTACTGGATTTACATTTTTCTTCACACTATTGCATTTTTGCAAACTGCTACATCTTTTGCATATTTTTTGCACACTGTTTTTTACTCACTAGTTTTGCACATTAATGCATTTTTTGCACACTGTTACAACCTTTGCATATATTTTTGCACCATTATATTTTTGCTTCCTGCCGCATTTTGCACATTATTGGATTTACATTTTTTGCACACTTGTGCACATGAACGCTTTTTGCACACTATTGTATTTTAGCAACACTTTTGAACTTACGTTTTTGCACACTATTTTTGCAGACTTATATTTTATATAAGTATATATAAGTATATATAAGTATATATATATATATTATATATACAGTATTACACGTGTGCATGTTTTGCACTTTATTCTTTTATATCTTTAGACTGTTGCAGATATATTAAGATCTGTTATAGATATTTTATCATCACTTTGCATTTACTCTGTGTCACACCCTGGCCAACATCTCACTCCCGTGGTCCCGTGGTGTTTCTTAGTTCCGTCCCTTCACTTATTTTAGTTCCTAAACAAAGCCTGTATTTATTGTACTGGGGTTTATCAGCACTGTGTGTGTTGTGTTCTGGTCCTGGAGGGACGTCGTTCTTGTACTGAGCTGAAATAACAATAAAGCCTCTTAAATCCTGAATGCACTTTAATGTAACTGGTAAAAATAAACTAATAAGCAAAGGAATAAAAGTGCTGGTACTTTATATAAAAATATAAATATATGAATCTGGGAGCTTGGGTGTGTGGAGGTCTAATACACTAGCTCATCGCTGTAGAGTGTTTGAGCTCCTGAGTCTGAATCTCAGCAGTGCTACCGACCTGACCGGGCACCCAACACAAGTCAACACAAGCAGGAGGGTGGAAGGGTTAAAGTTTTACAGCTCCGACTGTCCGGGTCAGGGGCCAGAACAAGCAGAAAAGGAATACAGAGAGCAGAGCGTTGTCATCTATACATTAGGATAGGTGTCTGTAAGGATCCGGGGCTGGCTGGCAGGTTCACACTAACCTCCCCACACACACAGCTCAGAAAGTTATAACCATTATAACGTAATCTGGCTGCTTGCTGTATTTAACATCATGTTTTGAGGGTCGTATGTGATTTAGGATGCAGAAAGCGGGTGAAGAGAAGCGGTCCGTGCTGCAGACATGTGCCGGAGGGGGCGTGTATAAGCAGTAGAGGGGACAAAACTGGGAAGAGAATTGGAAGGAAAATGCATACAGATGAATATGCAGGTGTACAGGTGTTCCTAATAAAGTGGCCGGGAAGTGAGTATATCTAAGTAAAAGAATCGGAGCTGCATGGTACGAAGTGAAATGTATTTATAGAGATTTGAAATGAATCTCTGTGGCGAGTGCATGAATAAATATTGCATCACGTTCCGCTCCTCTGATCTTCATTATTTCATACAGAAAAAATTCAGCCCTCGACTTCAAAGCCGAGATTCAGTCACGTCTTCATTAAAAACCATCCGGGGAGTTTATCCATCCAAATAATCCTTACCCACGATCCTCTGGGTGGGGGCGGCGTGGTCAGGTGAGCAGATCAGGTCGAGGTTTATCCAGATAAAACCAGGGCGGCTCGACCATCAGTGATGAACACATCATTAAGATCTGAGCGCTGAGGATGAGGAGGAATCACCAGGAGGATCTCAGAGCAACATCTGTGATGTTCTGCCAAAAATTCTAATCGGTTTTAACCAAAAATCTCCAATTAAATTTCACTCCGGGTTCTGATTTATTCTCTGATATTTATTATAAACCAGCTCAGTTAATACAGACTCGCTCAGAAGAGCCGGCCAACAATTACTGACTGTTAGTGTGACTTTAAATGCAGCTTATATGCTTTAATGTACTTTTAATTCATTTAAAAATGTAATTTACAAAATGTTACATTTAAATATATTATTATTATTATTATTATTACTGCTATTATTATTATTATTATTCATGTCCTTATTAGTATTATTATTATTTTTATTATTATTATTATTATTATTATTATTATTACTGCTATTATTATTATTATTATTATTGTTATTATTCATGTCCTTATTAGTATTATTATTATTATTATTATTATTATTATTATTATTATTATTATTATTATTATTACTGTCATTATTATTATTATTATTATTATTACTGTCATTATTATTATTATTATTATAAAATATAGTTTTTATTATTTTCTAATCACATTACTTCTGCCAGAAACTGTTTTACTTGAAATTTTTTAATTATTTTTAATTATTTTATTCATTTAATATTCATATCATTATTATTTTATTTTGATTTTCAGTTTTTTATTATTTATATTAGAAAATTATAATAATAAAGTTTATTTAATTTTAATCAATTTGGCTTCATTTTATTTATTTATTTATTTATTTTAAATATTATTATTTTTATTTTATCCTGACCAAGCCCCCCCTGCCCTAAAAACAGCTTTTTCTCAACTGCAACTGGCCTCATCAATAAGGCCCAGGACCACCAGTGACAGCCATTGTTTGGGGCCCCTGGAGCCAACAGGGTTAAGGGCCCAACAGTGGCCCAAAGCTCTACAACAAGTTCATCAGAACACCAGGTCAATCTCTGTATGTAAAAACGTACTTACAATAAATCAGATTTTGAATAAATGAATAAAACACACTTTATAAGAAGCATTATGAGAGCTTATAACAACGCGTATTAGGTAAGAAGTAAATCATAACACAGTTATAATGATTTATACACGTGGGGCTGAGAGAAATCACTACAGGTAGCTTTAAATAAAATGCTAATAAACCATCTAATAAAGCAGACTTACTTTTTAAATCTCAGAAGCAGCCTAAGTGAGTTCACATCAGGATAAACCATTACTAACAGTTATTAACAGTATAATCCAGACCTCAGTATCATTAAACCCCGACGTTAGATTCAGCGCTCGCTACCACTTTCTGTAATGAACATTTACAACGAACACAAATACAGCCCCGTTTACCCATATCAATTAATCTGGGCACACCAGGGGGTATAAAACTATTAATTCTCCTTACACACACACACACACACACACACACACACACACGGTGCAGGGCGGCTACTCATTAAATTCACTGCGTAAGTGTGACAGTGACACGAGAGTCTAAAGGCGTATTACCCAGATCCTCAGAACTCCGGGACCCTGGTGAGAGTCACGATACTGGAATTAAAATCAGCAACTTACCTGCAGAGAGAGAGAGAGAGAGAGAGTGAGAGAGAGAGAGAGAGAGAGAGACAATTTAGTCGTATCTGATTCCCCTCTACTGCTGCAGACCTCCACTCCTGACCGAGGGGGGTCGTGACTAACACACGCCCCCGCCCACACGTGTGCAGCACCAGACATGTTTATAGAGAGATCCATATCGTGCAAGGAAAGTCGCTCACTGATCTCCATTATCCCCCGTCTCTGTGCAGCACCATCCATCAGCCAGCAGAGGGCGTAACTGCAGCAGTTATGAGGAATCATCACGACCCTCCCACCCTCGGATGAGCCGCCCTTCAAACCTCTTACAACTGAACTACAACAATACAGGAAATTTCAGAGGGTTCACAAACTTCTTTCTCACTGCTAGTAAAATTTTGCAGATTCTTTAATCCAACGACACTTAATTCATGCTAATGATTACTGACTTAATGTATTATTATTATTATTATTATTATTATTATTATTAGAATATTATGATTATTACTTTATTTGTATTATAATTAATTTGGCTTAATTTTTTAATCTTTTTTGTGATCTTTATTCTTGTTTTGATTTAAATTTTAGTATTTTGTTTGGTTGCTTTAAAATCTCATTTTCACCTGTTTTATTTATTTACTTAGTTATTTATTTATTTACTAATTTATATATTTACTTGTTTATTATTATTATTATTATTATTATTAATAATAATGTATTTATTTATTTATTTGATGTAATGTAAGTGTTAATTGATTAATGAATTAATTTATTTGTATTTATTAGGGCTGTCGAAGTTAACGCGATAATAACGCATTAACGCGACCTCAATTTAACGCGATTAAAAAAAATAGTGCCGTTAACGCAGATTCTAGTTCATTTTGACACTTGACTGGTAGAACAAACATTTTAATGTCGGACTTGCCACCGTTTTTCATTTGCGGTTTGTTAACATAATGTAACCGATCGTCGTAGTGATGTACTTGCTTAATAAAGAAATAAATACACGCTATATTCACAAGTTGTCGGGAGCAGAACACTTTATTACACTTAATTAACTTCTTCTTCTGTACCGAATACCGGAAAGCTGAGTCAAGCACGTTAGTTCATGAACTATGGAAGCCCCAAAGGGTCAAAACACACTCACTTCGTGTAGAAACGTCCATCAAACCATTGTCACGATACAACCACAGAAAAGTCTGTTACAATAACTACGCCTTATCCCACCTAAAGCACCGCTGATCTACAATGTTTGCTGATGGAGAAATTCTAACCTACAATCTGACATTTACTGCCTAATATGTGAGTGAATAAACTCCCTTACAGTTTTCTCTTGTCCCAGCAGTTTTTAACATCAGTACATTTAGCATAAAATGTGTTCACCATTGTAATTGTAACATTTCACTTAAAAATCCTTGTTTTCTATAACATTTACACAGATTTTTTTTAATGCGATTAATCACGATTAACTATATGAAATTCTGAGATTAATCGCGATTAAAAAATTTAATCGTTTGACAGCCCTAGTATTTATTTGTAACTGTATTTATTTATAATTTTTTTGTTTATTTTTCTTCACCGTTAATATTTTGATCACTTCAAAGTTGAGAAGTAAAGAAGGTGACACTCATTACTAAAATTCTCAAACAAACAAAAGTGTGGACGATTCTTACAGCAGCTCCACGACCCAGAACTTCTGGATTTTGGGGAACTATCTGTACATAAGAGAGGACGGGGTATAGAGGACCAGTGTGAAGCTAATTTGCAGAGGTGTGATTATACAGATCACTAAAACAGGTCCGGACGCTCGGCTGGAAGTCGCCGTGATGAAACCCGGTGCTGATAAAACCCGGCGCTGATGAAACCCGGTGCTGATGAAACCCGGTGCTGATGAAACCCCGGTGCTGATAAAACCCGGCGCTGATGAAACCCGGCGCTGATGAAACCCGGTGCTGATGAAACCCGGTGCTGATGAAACCCGGCGCTGATGAAACCCGGCGCTGATGAAACCCCGGCGCTGATGAAACCCAGCGCTGATGAAACCCGGCGCTGATGAAACCCCGGTGCTGATGAAACCCGGTGCTGATGAAACCCGGCGCTGATGAAACTCCGGTGCTGATGAAACCCCGGCGCTGATGAAACCCGGTGCTGATGAAACCCGGTGCTGATGAAACCCCGGTGCTGATGAAACCCGGTGCTGATGAAACCCCGGTGCTGATGAAACCCGGCGCTGATGAAACCCGGTGCTGATGAAACCCCGGTGCTGATGAAACCCGGCGCTGATGAAACCCCGGTGCTGATGAAACCCAGTGCTGATGAAACCCGGTGCTGATGAAACCCCGGTGCTGATGAAACCCGGTGCTGAAAAAACCCGGCGCTGATGAAACCCGGCGCTGATGAAACCCGGCGCTGATGAAACCCGGTGCTGATGAAACCCGGCGCTGATGAAACCCCGGTGCTGATGAAACCCGGTGCTGATGAAACCCGGTGCTGATGAAACCCCGGTGCTGATGAAACCCCGGTGCTGATGAAACCCGGTGCTGATGAAACCCCGGTGCTGATGAAACCCCGGTGCTGATGAAACCCGGTGCTGATGAAACCCCGGTGCTGATGAAACCCGGTGCTGAAAAAACCCGGCGCTGATGAAACCCGGCGCTGATGAAACCCGGTGCTGATGAAACCCCGGCGCTGATGAAACCCCGGTGCTGATGAAACCCGGTGCTTACTAAAATTCTCAAACAAACAAAAGTGTGGACGATTCTTACAGCAGCTCCACGACCCAGAACTTCTGGATTTTGGGGAACTATCTGTACATAAGAGAGGACGGGGTATAGAGGACCAGTGTGAAGCTAATTTGCAGAGGTGTGATTATACAGATCACTAAAACAGGTCCGGACGCTCGGCTGGAAGTCGCCGTGATGAAACCCGGTGCTGATAAAACCCGGCGCTGATAAAACCCGGTGCTGATGAAACCCCGGTGCTGATGAAACCCCGGCGCTGATAAAACCCGGCGCTGATGAAACCCGGCGCTGATAAAACCCGGCGCTGATGAAACCCGGCGCTGATGAAACCCGGCGCTGATGAAACCCGGTGCTGATGAAACCCCGGTGCTGATGAAACCCGGTGCTGAAAAAACCCGGTGCTGATGAAACCCGGCGCTGATGAAACCCCGGTGCTGATGAAACCCGGTGCTGAAAAAACCCGGCGCTGATGAAACCCGGCGCTGATGAAACCCGGCGCTGATGAAACCCGGTGCTGATGAAACCCCGGTGCTGATGAAACCCGGTGCTGAAAAAACCCGGTGCTGATGAAAACCCGGCGCTGATGAAACCCGGTGCTGATGAAACCCCGGTGCTGATGAAACCCGGTGCTGAAAAAACCCGGTGCTGATGAAAACCCGGCGCTGATGAAACCCCGGTGCTGATGAAACCCGGTGCTGAAAAAACCCGGCGCTGATGAAACCCGGCGCTGATGAAACCCGGCGCTGATGAAACCCGGCGCTGATGAAACCCGGTGCTGATGAAACCCCGGCACTGATGAAACCCCGGTGCTGAAGAAACCCCGGCGCTGATGAAACCCGGTGCTGATGAAACCCCGGTGCTGATGAAACCCCGGTGCTGAAGAAACCCGGTGCTGAAGAACCCTCAGACGTTCGGGGTGAGACCCGGGCGAGGTCAGGGCGAGCAGAACGAGAGAGGAGAGATAAAGAAGCGACTTTTCTCTCCGGCTCTATCGATTCTCCATTAGCTGGAACGAACCTCGGCTAAATCAGCTCACTTCTGTGCTCGGCGCGTTTTCGCTCGGCCGATCTTAATTAATCCTGATCCGAGGTCGCGGCGCTAAATCACTCACTGCGCTCAACGACCGCCGCCTCATTTGTCCCGCACAGCTTGGTTTTAATGTCCTCTCACCCCTGTAAAGCCTCTTCAGCTCCTCTCTCAGCTCCTCTCTCTGTTTATGAGCAATAAAATCATGTGGAATTTATTTACAGTAGACGTGTAGTGCAGCGTGAGGTCACCAGAACACAAAGCTAATCGGTTTTTAGCATAAAGACGTTCAGTCGGTCCCCAATTAACGAGAAGGGACCGAGTTTAGGGAGCCAAAGGGCCCCAACATCACGATTATTCAGGAGAAAACAAGTATTTATACATATTATACACACACACACATACACACACACACACACACTGTTTACTGCTTATTATTTTGAGTGTAACTGTTGTTTCTGCTGCTTTCAGGTCCTACTGCAACTCCTTCAGAATAGCTGCTAGTCTGTTTGATAGCTTCTCTACTGTTAGTCTGAGAGCCGGGTGATTTGTCTATGTGGCTATACATAAATAAATACATAAATAAATGAATAAATAAATAATCTGGGTCATACACACTTTTATTGCTTATTATTATTATTATATTACTATTATTGTTATTATTATTATTATTATTATTATTATTATTTTATATTTTTATTATATTACTATTATTGTTATTATTATTATTATTATTATTATTATTATTTTATATTTTTATTATATTACTATTATTGTTATTATTATTGTTATTATTATTATTATTATTATTATTATTTTATATTATTTTATATTATTATTGTTATTATTATTGTTAATTTATATTATTATTATTATTATTATTATTATTATTTAACTTTGCAAAAAAGAATAATAATTTAAAACTATAATAAAATAAATAAAGTAGATAGAGTGGAGTACGAGATAAATGGAAATGTGTTATTATTTATTTCATTTTTACCACCGTTTATCCTCAAAATGACACTGTGTCCTTCCAGAACAATAAAGCCGGAGGATTCTGAATATCTTGATCTCTAGAGGCTCCGAAATTTATTGCCTGACCTCTAGGGGCTCCGACGCCAAGCGCCGCCGCTTTATCAGGCATAAAAAAAGGGAATGGGGATGAATGAGGCGGGTCGCACACTGATAAACCGGGGTAATAACTTATGATGTGTGGGATGCAGAGGGCAAATCAACCACCACCAGGACCGGAGCCAACATCGCCCCGGCGCTGCGCATCCTTCCCACTATTAATGGAATTGACTGGCTGCAATAATAATTTGAATTTCACGCCCCGGCGCACCGGTCAGGACAAACGGGTCGAGAAGGGGCATAAATCAGCCCCGCCGTGCCCGCTGATCAATGCGGGGCCCTTTCAGGTCGTATCGATCTGCTGTTCGCAGGAGGTAGTCAAAGCTCGGCGGATTCTTAGCGGATCCTAATCCAGTCTGTTTATTATAACTGATCAGAAACCTGCTGATCTCTCTACATCACCCTACACCCCAGAGAAGAGGGCGTGTCTAAATCCTGAGCTCCCTTAAAATGCTCCTACTGAGGCGCCTTAATTCTGAGTGATGATCTGACTGAATAACGAGGGAGCGTCCGACGCCTTCTCAGCGCTGAAGATCAATCCCAGCATTCAGTGCGGATGAATCGATGCGGAGCAACCAACAGAGTTCCTTTCACATGTAAATAAATTCTGGTTGATGTGTAATCTGTATAAAGGTGTAATTATACGAGTGTGGGTTTATTTGTAAATTGGGGCGTCAGGGACAGTTTAAGCGTTTTCGGGACACAAAGGGAGACGTTAGCTGGCGTGCTAGTGACGGTTTGAACGTCATGATGCTAACTGTGTTAGCTTAGTAAGTAGAGCATCTAAATAATCTGATTATGAGCTCCAGGTTTATTAGAATCTCCACTGAGGAGCTGATCAGGTAGGTACTGGGGAGCAGGGCGGGTCGATATGTTTTCATACAGACCCAATAGTACCAAAAGTATGTGGACACCTGACTCAGGAGAGATCTATAAACCAAGAGCGTGTATGAGTATAGACTGAGTTGCGCTAATCTGTACGAGCCTTCACTCCTCTGGGAAAGCTTCTGTATTGTGTCTATGGAAATTTGTGCACGTTTAGACAAAGGTGCATGTATAAGGTCAGGGACTGATGTCAGAAATCAAGGCCTGACTTGCAATACGCAGTCATTCTGGAAGAGGGCCTTCCCCAGTGTTTTGGCCATGACATGTACGTTTCCATGACACCGCACCCTGCTACATATCACTGATCAGAACCTCCGTGGTCCTTCAGGACGTCACGAGAAGTTTGCACCTAGGTAGTGAAGCTGACGTTGGTCTCGTGGTAGAACCAGAGCACGTCGCGGGATAGAGAACGAAGACGGCGACACGGCGCGTGACAGCGGGCGCTCGGCGTCTGGAGATGGCGTTACACACCGAAACAAGCGGCGTGTTCGCTCACACTAATTAACTAAGTTTCCCAAACGAACCAGTGCGCAGAAATAAGGGCGTCTGGGAGCTCGTTCAGAGAGGAGACGGCACAGCGGCACGCCGGGGAACGCCGAGCGGCACGGGAGGATGAAACGTGTGCTGCTTAAAATAAAAACCTGGAAGATAAAGAGAACGATGTGGTCTTCTTCTTCTCTCCATTAGGGGGCGCCACAGCAGATCGTTCATTTACATTTACATCTTCAAGATCTGCCGTGTATTCCCTTCACCCTTGTTTTCTGGTTTCCATCTTCAGCTCCGTTACAGGTGATGTTGAGGAACCGGTCCTCGTCCTTTCTTCCTTACGGCTCTCTGGAATTTATGGTTTAGTTCCTTAAACAGATCTTTATCTATCTTGATTCTGGCCGCTCTTCTCTGTTGGAACATTAACAACCTTTTTTGGGTTCAATCCTCAGCATCTAAAATCAGTTCCTGATGTTCTCCTTGAAGAAATGTATTCTGGATTTTTTTCTACATTATTAGTTTGTGGTCTGGTTTGGAATCAGCTCCAGGCCATGTCTGCGATATTAAACTCGAGCTCGATCATCTCTGGGTGTGAAGAACGTGGTCGGTTTGGTTAGGTGAGATGTTGAACCCCGTCTGGGGAACACAGACGTCGTTTTGGTTGCTTGAGGAACGTCATTGTACATGCAGAGGTTAATGTCGTCCTCTGGCTTCATTCCTGTCTCGAAGCTGCAGTGTCCCAAATGTATTTCCCTATTTTGTGTGTCATTACCATCTCCCAAAACCAGCAGGACATGTTGTTTGCAGGTCTTGTCAGATTCAGGTTGAACATCATTATAAATATTCCCATTTCTTCATGCTGGGATCTGTTGTTGGACCATAAACCTGGATGACAGTAAAGCTTGATGGATCAATGTCGTTGACGTCATTGGTAACTCCGT
>NC_085999.1:39694112-39729112 GCF_030014385.1 Trichomycterus rosablanca | reverse complement strand
TGAAACAGCTCCACTGATGATCTGTTTTATTTGTTATTGGGTTAAACGCTGAATTAAAAGTAATAAGATGATCTGAGCATGAATGTGTTCGTTAGTCGTCTTATTAAAGAGTCGCTGCTTATTTATTAAAGTTTAATAACATCGTTTGATAATTATTGATGTATCTGTCACATTTTTAAACCCTGACTTTAAAAACGTTGCCATGGTGACACATTGCCCCGCCCGAACTAAATAAGACAAAATTATCAGCACCCTCAGATTAATATTAGTTAGCTCAGCCTTCAGAAACAATAAAGAAAATTACTTTAAACTAATTACAAAAAATCAATAAAAACAAAAATCATTTAAAAATCATTTAAAACAAAAAATAATATTTAAAACAAAAATAATTAAAAACAAAAATAATTTAAAACTCATTTAAAATAAAAATCATTTAAAATAAAAAGCATTAAAAACAAAAATCATTTAAAAATCATTTAAAAAAAAAATAATTTAAAACAAAAAAAATATTTAAAAACAAAAATCATTTAAAACAAAAATAATTAAAAAATCATTTAAAATAAAAATCATTTAAAACATTTAAAAGATAAAATAAGTGAAAAGGAAAAAAAAAAAAGCCAAACTTAATCACCCTGCATCAGTGGCTTCCCATCCATTCATCTATTTATTCAGTGTCTGTTTTACCAGCGTTTTATCCTGGTCAGGGTTGCAGTGGGTCAGATTCACTGGGCGACAGGTTGCCTATTGTCTATTACAGGACACAAACACACACACACACACACAGACACACACACACACACACACACACACACACACCTGACTGCATGGCTTTATACTGTGGGAGGAAACTGGAGCACACAAAGGAAACCCACACAGACACAAGGAGAACATGCAAACTCTACACAGAAAGGACCTGGACCGCCCCACCTGGGAATCGAACCCAGGACCTTCTTTTGCATGTAAGTGTGAGATCCCTGCAGTCATGTTTTACAATGCTGTAGGACAGTGAGATCTTTATCATATTAACAGTCACGGGTTCGAACATGTGAAATAGAGAAGATTGAAACCTGATGCAATATTTAATGCGTTTAATGCATTAGCGTCACCATGGTAATAATGTAATAATGTTTTATATGAGCGCATTACAGCGGCGCTTATTCTAAATCATATAAAACATCATCGCATTACCATCAACTCATAAAGCTGGGAGAAAAACCTTAAAGCTGGAGGAGCTGGAGGAGCTGGAGGAGCGCTCCACCACAATCAGCATGATGAATATTCACTCCTGAGAACGGACCCTGCAGCGTACCGGCGACGCCCGTCAGCCAGGATTACACGCCGCCAGATAAAGGAAAACAATTCCACCGCATGAATAAATGACCATTCGTAGCCAAACGCGAGCATTTATTTCTTTATTTGTATTTATTTTTAAATAAAGACGCCTGGTATAAATCCAACCACATTAAAGTCTAAGCAGGGTTTTAAATGTCCTGAGTATCTCTCAATAAAACACCCAACAAACCCCCCCAAAAAACTAAACAAAACAGGGGGCGCCGTTCAGCCTGAACATTATCCTGAGGGGCGGCTACTGGGTTTTGACGTGTGTATATACAAAGCAAATCATCAGAACCTTGACTCGCATGGCGGTGAAACTGTGATGGTCCATCCCAGATCCCTCCAAGCCCAGAGAACTGGACAACACTTCTGCACATGGTTACCATAAAGCTTCTTTTAAGTGGCATTTGTGAATGTAGCTCAGTGTGATTCTATCAACTGTTGATGAACGGCGGGTCTTAATGCCGTCTGAGAGATCGGAGATCACGGCGTTCAGCTTAGACTTCCACCCTCGTCCTTCATGCACTACAATTCCTCCAGATTCCTTGAATATGTTAATGATATTCTGCACTGTAGAGGGAGAAATGTGCAAATCCCTTCTGATCGTTCTCTGAGGCCTCTTGTGGACGCTGCTTTTGTTCCATATTATGATTATAATCACCTGTTTGGAAGCACATCATTATTTAGTTTTTTCACCTCATTACTCGCCCTAAATCGCCCCGTCCCAACTTTTCTTGGAATGCAGGAATGGATGTCTATTAACAGATGAAATTAAGTCAACCTGACAGAACATGAAATATCTGCAATATAATAAAAATCTAGGGAAATGAAAGAAACACTGAGGTATTTGTTTTTTATATATTTTTATTATTAATTAAATTAAATTAAGTAATTGATTTATTTTATTTAAAAAAATTATTTTATTTAAATAAAAATGTTTTGTTGTAATAATAATGTATTTATTTATTATAAGTTATAATGTTATTTATTTATTCATTTATTTATTTATCATTTACGTTATTATTTTATGTTATATATTTTTTGTATTTATTTATTCATTTATTTTAAGTTACAATATCATTTATTTAATAATTTGTTCATTTATTATTTTACATTATTTATTTGTTTATTTTTTCAAGTTATAATATTATTTATTTAATTATTTATTTATTTATTTATTATTTTATGTTATTTGTTTATTTATTTCAAGTTATAATATTATTTATTTAATCATTTATGTATTTATTATTTTATGCTATGCTATTATTTTATGTTATTTATTTATTCATTTATTTAATTATTTATTTATTTATTATTTTATGTTATTTATTTATTTATTCAATTATAATTTTTATTTTATTTTATTTTTTTTTTTTTTTTTTTTTGCATTTTCCATACTGTCCCAATTTTTTTTCAGATTTGAGGTTGTACTTGCATACCTATAAAGTGTATCTACAGTGACTTATATTCGTGTGACTCTCCGTGCACGATACGGATCTCTATATGAACCCATTTTATGCAGGTGAGAAGAAGTGGTCGGTACTGCACATGTCATGTGTTAGTCACGAGCCTCCTCACTCAGGAGTGGAGGGGAAATACCACTAGGGAACTGGATACGACTAGGGACCAGGGGGAACCACTTTTACTATAAAGTGCATCTACAGTGGTGCATGTATGCTCATTTTGTATATCGTTTATATCATTAATAGTGGTGCCAGGCGACTCACCCCACCCCGCCCCCACCCACAGCCGCCCTCATAAAGGACAGAAACAGAGCGACTCTCAGGAACAGCACTGATGCATTAATTATGGACGCCCCCTCTTTCTCCCCGCGTCCCCTCTAAAGCCGCTCTGATAAACACTCCGTCCTTGGTCCGGCTTTTTTCCTCTCTCATTAGCTGCACTCGGCATTTTGCTCTCCTAACCAGCGAAGCGGCCCCGGATCCGGCCTGACCTTCAGCATCTCCAGCGCCGCGTTCACGTGTTCCAGAGCCGCACAAAAGCTCAGCTAATCACTGTAACCCTGAAAAAAAGAGACGCACTTTATTCCCCCCAAACTCAACAATGAGCACTTGATGTAGTGCAGCCCGGTTCCTGTCCGGCCCGGCGCTCGGGGAAAGGTCTGGGGTTTATTTCAGAGCGGCGACGTGAATCTGGAGGACGTTTACGTTACGTAGATCATAAAATACTAACGTTATTTATAGGGAAAACAGATAAGACGATAAAAAATTACGATTTCTCACAGCGCACAGAGAGAGACGCGGATAAACGAGGAGGAAAATAAACCATAACGAGAGTGTGAGGGAAATAACAGTATAAACAACATAAATAAGTTTACAGTACTGGGACAGTATACAGTCTGAGCAATTGAGGCTTAAGGGCCTTGTTCAAGGGCCCAACAGTGTCAACCTGGCAGTGGTGGGCTTGAACCAGCAACCTTTTGATTACTAGTCCAGTACCTTAACCACTCGGCTACAAAAACTTAAAGCTTGAGAAATGCTTCACCACAATCATCACAAACAGGCAGGTGAAGCCTAGTGGTTAAGGAATTAGACTAGTAATCGAAAGGTCACTGGTTCAAGCCCCACCACTGCCAGGTTGCCACTGTTGGGCCCTTCAGCAAGGCCCTTAACCTTCAATTGCTTAGACAGTATACTGTCACAGTACTGTAAGTTGTAATGTAAACACCTCCCTTTCTAGTCTCCCAGTTTAGTCGTAGCCAGTTCCTCTCCCTCTGCTGGAGACCCCGATGGTGTACGAGGAGGGTATATCCTCCTGACACGCCCTCCCTCAGACATGCTCCCTTCTTATCCCCCTGTTCTTCAGTGGATCGGTGCGTGAGGTCGGTCTCGCACATGGAGAGTCACGCGCTGATCTCCACGTTCCTCCACTTCTGTACAGGCGCCTTACACAGTGGCAAAGACCACGCCCTTTTATTTTTTAGTCCCGTCTTTTCCCACTCAGCAGACTAGCGACCGATTTTGTCTGCTGCACTGTGTGCACTGTCGATCATGTCCGCTAGGGGGCGCCCAGAAGACCGTCCTGGAAGGAAATCGCTCGTCTAAACATTTCATCCCTGTATTGCTTTCGCTGCGTCTGTTTGTCGAAGTTTGATGCCATAACAGTGAGTTTCTCTTCATCTCTAGTAGGAACGATGATCTAGAAACCAAAAACGGAGTGTAGTGCGTCACCTACCGCTCTTCTCAACGCTCGATTCCTATTGGTTAATCGCCACATCGCTTCAATTCTAATTAGCATAAAGTTGCTGTTTCACATCGCTAACGTTCGCTTAACCTCCTGCAGAGCTAATAAAGCTCTAAACCAGGTCGGAGATGTTTAGGATCATGTGACTGTGATCAAACGAGCAAAAAGGTTTAAACGTTTTTATCTGTTAATCCGTTAAATCAATGTGAAGCACCACACACACACACACACACACACTCACACACACGGCTGGCTTCACTGTGACCCCCATTAGTGTCAGTGTGGGCAGCAGGGTGTAAAATAATGCTTTGGCTCCGTGTGTGTGTGTGTGTGCGTGTGTGTGTGTGTGAATAGTAACTATGGTTTTAATGGGGTGTAATGAGCACTAAAATTCAGTCTGCTAAATAACACACACACACACACACACACACACACACACACTCTAATCCACACTACTGACTAAAGGACAGTGGAAAAAGTTTGTGAACCCTCTGAAATTACCTTCATCTCCTCAAACACTCCAGAAACGTCTGAAACTTACCTGCAAACACACAGAGAGACGAAACGTTCAGTTCAACTGTTATTATTATTTTTATTATTAATAATTTATATTTATTTTTTTACAGTGACCCTAATACTCCATCATACTGTTCACATTCAGCAGAGACAATTATTAAAACTTTATTCACCTGTAATTACTCATAAAACTCATAAACGAGCTCTGATCTAAACACACGGGCCAGAAAAGACAAAGTACGGGGCCCTCGGGGGCCAACAACAACTCCAACACAACAAGTTAACATGCTCAGATGAGACAGGGTGTGGGGGTTGTAGAGGTGCCCTTATCTATGGTTCAAAATAAATAAAATTCAATGAATTAATAAATAAATACATAAATAAATAAATACATTTAAACAAATAAACAAGAAGTAAATAAAATGTAATAAAAAATGAATAAATAAAACGTAATAAAATTAAATACATGCATAAATAAATAAAGTTAAATAAATAAATGAATATATATTAAATTAAATTAAATTAATTGATAAAATATAAATACAATAAATATATAAATATAAAATATAAATACTTAAAATAAATTTAAATTAATATAAATATATTAATATAAATATAAACTTAATAAATAAGTAAATAAAATTAAGTAAATGAATAAAATAAAATGAAATAAATGAATAGATAAATAAATAAATAAAATGCAATTAATAAAACTAATTAAATAAAAAAAAAAATACAATAAATTAATAAATAAAAATAATTAAATAAATAAATAATGCTTACCACCTTGAACAAATCCCATTAATATCTAAAATTCATGTTTATCTATGAGACGCTCCAAACAGGCATCTAAGCACACAAGACTGACCATGTTTGGTCAGGTTGGCACCCTCGAGTGTCGCGGGTGTTCCTGCCTTGCGCCCAGTGTTACCAGCTGGAACTGCACCCACCTCAACCCTGACTAGGATAGATCATTTAACAAAAATAAAATGATGAATAAAATGAATGTTTACCCACACTTTAACACGTTCTCTACAACTAAAACACTGCTGGTATATCTAGGAGTGATCATCCTGCAAAAAATACACCTAGAGCACAGCGCACGGTACTGCAGGAGATGAAACAGAAGCCGAACGCAACAGCTAACGACGTGTAATGACTTGTTTACATGAGTTTGGATAAAATGACCACAGACACACACACACACACACACACACACACACACACACAGAGTAAGTACCAGGGATCAAGGCTGCGTCAAACCAAATCCGAGTGAAATGTTTTTGAGGTCATATGCACGCAAACACACACGTAAACACACACACACACACACACACACACACACACACGTAAACACACACACACACACACACACACACGTAAACACACACACACACACACACACACACACACACACACACACCAGCTGCTGCTGTTTCACCGAGTCGTTCAGTGAGCGATGAAAACAATTAAGGGCTGTAATTAGCGGCGTATATCAGATCCCAATATGCTGCCCATTGGTCTAAAAGGGGGTGCAAACACACAGCACCACTCGAGGGGGGGCACAGGAGGGCAGAACGTACCCGCTGTTACGACTGGCACACACTGAGGGGGGTGGGGTGGGTTGGGTCGGTACTAATCGATACTGATCAATACTGATGCACCTCAAGCACTGGGTGCTCGTTCGAGGGTCTGTGTGCAGCACCGTCGAGGGGGGCGCCAGCAGAGGGCGTAACTGCAGCAGCTATGAGGAATCCCCTCCGCGAATGCATGACCCTCCATGCGCTATACGGATCTCCGTGTATACCTGATTGGTTCCGTACGCGCTTCAGCGGTGCAGACGATCCACGGCGGTTCAGAAACCCGTCGTGTTTTATTACACCGATAACAGGAGGAACAACATAAAACCAGGAAACACCAGCGAGCAGCGCTTATCATTCTGCACCCGGAGTGTGTGTGTGTGTGTGTGTGTGTGTGTGTGTGTGTGTGTGTGCACCTGTCTGCGTTATTCTTTTCCATGTTTACGTTTGTTTGTGTGGGTGTCGGATTGCAGAATTTCTGCTGTCACGCCTCAACAGAACTGAGCGGTGATTTAACACACACACACACACACACACACATATATACTTACACCTACACACACCTAGACATACACACACACTTTTGTAAAATTAGGTTTGTAGGTGAAAAGATGTTTATATATATATATATTATCAAGTGTGTCTGTGTGCAAGTGTAAGTGTGTGTGTATGTCTAGGTTTAAGTGTGTGTGTGTGTGTGTGTATGTCTAGGTTTAAGTGTGTGTGTGTTTCTCTGTCTAGGTTTAAGTGTGTGTGTGTATTGGAGGTTTGTGTGTGTGTGTGTCCTGTGTGTGGCTATGTGCTCATGTGTGTGTGTTGGTGGGAGAGTGTGCATACTTGTGTGTGTGTGTGTGTATCAGGTGTTACATTAAATCGTGTGTGTGTGTGTGTCTAGGTTTAAGTGTGTGTGTTGCTGTGTGTAGATTTAAGTGTGTGTGTGTGTGTGTGTCTAGGTTTAAGTGTGTGTGTTGCTGTGTGTAGATTTAAGTGTGTGTGTGTGTGTGTAGGTTTACGTGTGTGTGTGTGTTGCTGTGTGTAGATTTAAGTGTGTGTGTGTGTGTGTCTGTGTGTAGGTTTACGTGTGTGTGTTAAAGTGTGTGTGTGTGTGTCTAGGTTTAAGTGTGTGTGTTGTTGTGTGTAGATTTAAGTGTGTGTGTGTGTGTCTGTGTGTAGGTTTAGGTTTAAGTGTGTGTGTTGCTGTGTGTAGATTTAAGTGTGTGTGTGTGGGTTAAAGTGTGTGTGTTGCTGTGTGTAGATTCAAGTGTGTGTGTGTGTGTGTGTGTGTCTAGGTTTAAGTGTGTGTGTTGCTGTGTGTTTAATTTATATGTGTTGGTGGGAGAGTGTGCGTTTGTGTATCAAAGTGTGTGTGTGTGTCTGTCAGGTGTGTGTATTCTGTGTGGCTATGTGCTCATTTGTGTGTGTTGGTAGAAGAGTGTGCATACTTGTGTCAGGTGTTACATTAAATCATGTTCATGTGTGTGGGGGGGTATCGGAGATCGATGCATGACTCTCCGTGCACGATACGGATCTCCGTATGAACCCTGGTGCAAGTGAAAAGAAGCGGTCGGTACTGCACAGTAGAGGGGAATCGGATATGACTAGATTGGGTCTGGTTCCAGGTCCTGAATGTAGAAATAAAAACCTCCTCCCCCCGTTCCTTTTACTGAGGGTCGTGAGGGGTAAAAACACTCGGGTTTTATTCTTTGCACTTTTTGATCCTGATGAGAGGAAACGAGCACAAATGAAGAAATAAGACGAGGAGTAATGAGACCATACCACAGACATCAAAGTCCAGGGTACAGACGGGTGGGCAAACACACACACACACACACACACACACACCGGGCACTTAACTGGCACTGGAGCTCTCACTGAGAGTCAGAACCAGAATATATACAGCCGGAAGATATAGGGTCCACTCCTGCTGAGATCTGGGGATCTGGGTTCGAATCTCAGCCGTTCTGTCTGCACGAACATGCATTTGAGGTGCACTCGTCAGTGCGCTCACTCTCAGTGCAGGTCCCAAGCCCAGATAGAAACAGGAGGGTCGTGTCAAGAGGGGCATCCGGGGTAAGTCCTGCCCCGTGTCTGGTACGAGGATCAGATCCACCGTGGCGACGCCTGAACCCCTAAATCACCCAGAACTCTGAGCTTTTAGTTTCTTTTATTTCTCGTGTCCTCTGGAAGCCTCTGATTTTTCGGAGCGTACCCGAGCAGTGTTCTCTCCTAGAGACCCGGGGGGAGGCGCGGCCCTAACGAGCACAGACGCCGACCCACTTCAGTCCCCGGGCCCTCGAAAAGCTCAGCGCACATTCAATTAAAAAGCTCGTTCTAGGGTTAAACAAACACAGACATCAAAGAGACGAGCAGACTTCTGATTTCACTGCCTCTTCATCTGAACACTGATGAGTGTGTGTGTGTGTGTGTGTGTGTGCACGGTGGCTCGGTGGGTAGCACTGCCGCCTCACAGTGAGAAGGTCCTGGGTTCGATTCCAAGGTGGAGCGGTCCGGGTCCTTTCTGTGCGGAGTTTGCATGTTCTTCTCGTGTCTGTGTGGGTTTCCTCCGGGCGCTCCGGTTTCCTCCCACAGTACAAACATGCAGTCAGTGTGTGTGTGTCCAGTTATGGACTGGCCAAGGTGTTTCCTGCCTTTAGCCCAGTGAACCGGACCCACTGTGACCCTGACCAGGATAAAGCGCTGGTAAAACAGACAACGATTGTATGAATATATATATATATATATTATCTACAAGCAGAAGAACTGCCGCTTACTGGATGTTTTTTTGGCCGTTCCAATCTCTTAAATGCTCAAACCAGCCGGTCTGGCGTCACATTTTTAACTGCTGTGGGTACTCGGGTGGCACAGCGGTAATTTATGCTAACCCACAGTCCCTGGGGTCCAGGGTTCGAATCCCAAGCAGGTCCTGTCCAGGGTGTGTTGCTGCACTGCATCCAGTGATTTCGGGGAAGCAGGACCCACCGTGACCCTGACCAGAATAAAGCGGCAAAAAAACATGTGTTTATGCATCATTGTGGCGCCACCTCTGGCTGATTGCAGGTGTTTCTAAGAAAGTGGTCGACAAGTGTATGGTTATGCCATTCTCCGTCTGATGCCAACATGCCGTTCCCGATCTGCCACCAGGTACCACCAGCCTACGAGCAAGCAGGGCTACTAAGGACCCCCACCATGTGGCCCTTTGGGGCCCCCTTTTTCCATCAGTGCTACAGGATAAGAAACATGCGTGGCATCAGCAACCTGGCACTACACTTAAGTCGTACACGCTGGTGGGTGGTAGAGAGGGGGGCACAGAGGGCAGCTTGAAAGGAATCTCTTGGCTTTATCAGTGAGACATCCAAACACAGATCCAGAAATACCCTGCTGGCGGGAAGGCTGGCATGTGCGCTCGAAATACCACTCCAAGTACATGAAGCCTGGCATGGAGCAGAACTACACGAGCAAAGCGGGCAAACGTTCCCTGTCTTTCATTCCTCCCCCCCACTGGGTTTATTCTTAGCCGCCCCCCACCACGCCCGCTGTGCCACGCGCCCTATATTTACCCTGGACGGAGTTTGGCAGCCGCACCGTCGTACACAGACAGGTGGAAGAGAATTCCTCAGCCGAGCGCCAAGGCTCCGGAGCTCACAACTGTCTCCCATCAACAGCTGGCACCAGATATCAGGGAGGATTAGAGGGTGGAAAAACACCCCCGCCACACACACCCCCGCCGGGGCCCTGGGGACCCGACTCCACATGTGAAGTCTTTGACCTTGACCAGGAGGATGAAGCTATTCCTGTCTGAACAAAGGCTGGTCATGTGTTCATACACAGTATCACGTATACAGGGTGTGTGTGTGTGTGTGTGTGTGTGTGTGTGTGTGTGTGTGTGTGTGTGAGAGAGAGACTGTATGACAGAGAGTGTGTGAGTGTGTGTGTGTGTGTGAGAGAGAGTGTGTGAGTGTGTGTGTGTGTGAGAGAGAGTGTGTGAGTGTGTGTGTGTGTGTGTGTGTGTGTGAGGGGGGGTATTTTAAAAAGAACCTAATATTGGGGTTTTAATACCATCATGAAGTCAGAATTAAATTATTTATTTATTTATTTGTTACCGCCATAAGTATTCAGTTTAATTAGTTTTATTGAATTTATTTATTTTAAAAAACTTTTTTTTAAACTCTGTTTATATTTAACAATTTTTTTGTCCATTTTTCTATTTTTCTGTCTAAACGTATTTATTTATTAATTAATTTATTTATTATTTATTCCTATTTTATTTGATTTATTTATTAATGTATTTCTTCATTTAATTATATTTATTTTTAGTTATTATTTATTCATGATGTACGTATTATCATATTTATTTGTAATTGTTTGTTATTATTTAACATATTAATTTAAAATAATTTTTAAATTTATTTCTTTACTATTGTATTTATTTATTTTTTTATTTTTTATTTATTGACTAATATATTTCCTTATTTAATTATATGTATTCATTATTATTTTTTTATTTTTTTATTATTCATGTATTATCATATTTATGTGTAATTGCTTATAATTATTTAACATTTTAATTAATTAAGTAAATCATTTTTTAATGTATTTATTTATTAATTTTTTATTTTTTTATTTACTAATGTATTTCTTTATTTAATTAGATTTATTTATTAAATTAATTTATTCATTTGTTTACTGTTAAATAGGTAATTATAAAAAAAAAATAATATTGTATTTATTTATTTATTTTTTATTATTATTTACTCAGTTATTTTAGATGAAACTTTCTGTGCGGTGATTTATTATAAAATTAAATAAAAAATTAAAGTTGAAAATGTTCAGGGGCATTTAGATTCCTGAATAAATTCCATTTTTATAGTTTAATAATAGTGATTATTTTGTAATTATTGAAACTACATTTCGGGAGTTAATATTTCTATTAGTACTTAATAATTATTTATTTATTTATTTATTTATTTAGTTAGTTAGTTAGTTATTTTCACCGGAGACCTTTATTAGTGTTTGGAATGTTAAGTACATATTTTTGAATCTCAGAGGTGCTGTCGACCGGCCGGGCATCTACACAGACATGAATAACTATGACTGAATAAAAGGGGGTGGGGTCGAAGCCCTGTGGTGGATTTGGAAATGGAAACAAAACCTTTTTTTATTATTATTATTAAATTTTTTATATCTTGTAAGTTTCACCAACCAGCCGCCCTCCCCCCACAGTCCATTACTGAATAACATGCGGTGGCCTTTTCTGGACTTCATCCTGTTCTCCACATTCAGCTGTCATGATTATAAACACGTGTTCATCTCAGCTGAAGCAGGCGGTGCAGTCGGGGGGTGTAGTGGGGGTGGGTATTGGTGGGTGATAGTGTGTGTGGGGGGGGGGGGGGGGGGGGGGATTCCACGTGTTCTCATGAGTAAAGCATGACCAGCCTGTACGACAGATACACTCACGCTTCATACAGCACGCTATACTCAGCAACGACCAGTAATAACCGTTAATAACCACGTAGCAATGTCACCTCACAGCAAAAAACAGCGTGGGTTCGATTCCCAGGTTGGATGGTCCGGGTCCTTTATGTGTGGAGTTGTGCATGTTCTCCCCATGTCTGTGTGGGTTTCCTCCGGGTGCTCCAATTTCCTCCCACAGTACAAATTGGAGCTACTGGAAATGACCCTGAGTGTGGGTGTGTGTGTGTGTGTGTGGGTGTGTGTGTGTGTGTGTGTGTGTGTGTGTGCCTTGTGAAGGACTGGCAACTTGTACTGTAACTTTCCCCCAAAGAATCAGACCCACTGTGACCCTGACCAGGATAAAGCGGTGGTAAAACAGATAATGAATGAATGAACACAGTGAGAGATTTATATTTCTATCTACATAAATCATGGCAGGTGGGTTCATCCACGACTGAGTGTAACACAAACAAAGCCTGAGCTCTTTGAAGATGAGGAAGAGGAGGAGAAGAAGGAGGAGGACAAAGAGGAAAAGGATGAGGAAGAGGATGAGAAGAAGGAGCAGGAAGAGGATGAGGAGGTGGTGAGGTGGAAGAGGATGAGGAACAGGAGAAAGAGGTAAATGAGATGGAGAAGGAAGAGGGAAAGGTGGAGTAGGAGGAGGAAGATGAGGAGGATGAGAAAGAGGAGGAGAAAGAAGAGGGGGTTGTTTAGAAAAAGGAGGAAGAGGAGGTGGTGGAGGAGGTGAAAGGAGAAGAAGGAGAAAGAAGAGGAGGAAGAAGTGGAAGAGGAGGATAAGTAGGAGGGGAAGGTAAAAGAGGATGAAGGAGAGGATAAAGAGGAGGAGGTGAAGGAAGAGAAAGAGGAGGAAGAGGAGGAGGATGTGGATGAAGAGGAGGACGAGGAGGTGGAGGTGGATGTGGATGAAGAGGAGGACGAGGAGGTGGAGGAGGATGTGGATGAAGAGGAGGACGAGGAGGTGGTGGAGGAGGATGTGGATGTGGAGTAGGAAGAGGAGGACGAGGAGGAGGAGGAGCGCTTCAGGCCAGTAATTGAGTTATCGGTCGACTGTGCTGACAGACTCCAGCAGGTGACTCTGTGATCACTGGACTTATAAAGTCCGCTCCAAAAATACCCCGACCCCTCGTACCCACCCGGCGCTACCCTCAGCACACACTCACAGCCACGGCATGTGGCACAGACTGGCACCAACTGTCGGCCTGGCACTTAGTCACCCGCCTTCGAAACGCAGCGCATTCTTAGAGATACAGGAATCCCCTCTGTGATCGGACAGCTCCAGCCGGGCAGGTTCTAACCCGTCCAGGTCTACACGGGGGCATCCGGACTGGCATGCAGAGCAGGGAGAACCCGAAACCGACACACAGCTCCCACCCTGCCACAGAGATGCCCGCTGGCCAAGGAGCAAATCTACCAGCAGACTGCTAACTGAAATGAAATGAAATGAAATGAAACAAATAAATAAAAACAAAATGAATACAAACAAAATAATTAATTATTAAATTAATTAATTAAATAATTAATCAATTAATTAAAACAAAATAAATTAATTAATTAATTATTAATTAAAAATAAATAAATAAATAGAAACAATATAATAAATAAAAAATAAATAAATAAATCAAAACAAAATAAATAAATACATAAAGACAAAATAAAAACAAAATAAATAAATACAAAAATAAATAAATAAATAAAAACAAAATAAATGAATAAAATAAAAATGAATTAGTAAAAACAAAATAATAAATAAAATAAAAATAAATAAATAAAAATAAAATAAATAAATAAATAAATTATCTGTATGAACCCGCCCAGTGCAGGTAAAAAGAAGCGGTCTGTGCTGCACGTGTTGGAGAGGGTGTGAGAGTTGGTCAAGACCCCCCTCGGTCAGGAGTGGAGGTCTGCAGCAATAGAGGGAATTGGACATGACTAAATTAGTTTACCTGTATGGCCAAAAGTATTTGGACGCCTGATCATGAGTTTTAAACAGAGATCACTATTTTTTTTATTATTTTTTTATTATTTGATCGTTGGCGGTGCTGAGATTCAAACTCACAACCTTCATATATCAGCGCTGGTGGGCTGTTTTAAAATGTGTTTTACCACGGTGCACCCCAAGCACCCCCCCCCCCCCCCCCCCACCATCACCCCCCCCAAATAAAAACACTTTTTGAACGGTTTGTAGGTATTGCTGCACCTGAAGTTGGCAGGCGGATTGGCAGCAGGTGGATTGGCAGCAGGCATCTTGGCAGCGTCTCGAACCCTGGATGCTCCACAGGGAACTCCTGCTTCTCGTTCTAAGCCCTGATCCTCGCTCGGGGACGCAGCGTGATGGAAACACTGTGTGTGTGTGTGTGTGTTTGTGTGTGTGTGTGTGTTTGTGTGTGTGTGTGTGTGTGTGTGTGTGTGTGTGTGTGTTGTGGGGCTGCCACCTTACAAAAAGCAATCCTTTCAGCTGTCGCTGCCAATGCGCCAACCCTCATCTGCCTGGTGATAGTCAGAGACCTTAACCAAGCTTCTGCTCTTCTACTGCACCCAAACCAGACATCACAAACATCACAACAGTATGTGGACACACCTTTAGTCATAGCCATTTCCTTTCCAGTACACCCTTGAGCTGAGAGTGAGGTGTAGAGGCTGCATAACCCTGACCTCAGCCTCACTGAACACTTTTGGGATGAACTGGAACCTTGCAGGTCTTCTGATCCAACATCAGAGCTCATAAGCATTATTAGTACTACAGTATACATGTAGGGGGCGCCAGAGCAGATCTGGTCCTCGTACCAGACCTAGTACAGTTTTTACCTCAGATGCCCTTCCACCCTGACAAGTGCATCTATTAGTGGCATTAGCTTATAATATACGCAGACGCCCGACCGGCCGATAGCACAGCAGACTTAAAAGTTTACAACATGGTCAAAAGTATTTGGACGCCTGAGCGTGAGCTTGTCGGACGCCCTGTTTCTAAAACAAACGGTACTAAAATAGAGCGAGGTGGGAGGTGTGTCTGTGTGTGGGAATTTGTGCCCATTCAGTCAAACAACAGCAGCATTTGCATTTCAGTCGGTGTTCCAGTTCATCCCAGAGCTGTTAAGTGGGGCTGAGCACGGTTGATAGCACAGCTGAGATTGGAACCCTGGTTCTCCAGATCTCTTCTAAACTGTGCGTTATTAATAAATAAATAAATAAATAAATAAATGAGTAAATAAATAAATAAATAATTAAATAAATAAATAAATAAATAAGAGTATAAAGTAATTAATTAATGAATAAATAATTAAATAAATAAATAAATAAGTAAATTAATTAATTAATTAATGAATAAATGAATACATAATTAAATAAACAAATAAATAAATAAGTAAATTAATTAATAAATGAATAAATAAACTGTCCTTGTTAACATGCAGTATATAGTTTATATTGAAAGTTGGCGAGCAGGCACCAGTACTATCGACGGTACGCCAGCGTGCCGCTCCGATCTCCGTAACTAGCCATGCTTATCTGAAATCACGCCATGGAGAAGCCTGCTGCACAGCGACCGGCGTCAGCGCTAAATATAGTCGCGCGCTAAGAGGCGATCAGGACGGGCGTGAGATTAGAACCGGTCTGGAGTTTCCGCTCTATTAAGCAGCTCGACTCATCAGTCGCGGATCACCGTTATATTCTGGTTAGAAGCTCAGCGTGAGTACGCGCGTATAAAGGAAACAACCATAAGCAGGATTAACGTCCGCGCCGACACGATAGCGTTAGTTCCGGTGATGCCGCGTTTAACAGCCGATCGGTGCGCCAGTCAGCGCTCTGGTGTCGCGGGCATAATTAGATAATAACCAAGTCTAATCCGCTCGCTACGGTACGCGGTCACAGACGGAGCTACGCTGGTGAAACGGCTTTACTTTAACAGCACCAAACAAAATCAAACTCGCTCAATAATGCAGAATGTAAATAAATAATAAGACGAGACGGTTAAGGGCCTCGCTCAGGGGTCCAACAGTGGCTGCATGGCAGGGCAAGGATCAAGGATTCAGAGTTAGTAACAAACCCTGAAGCTCAACCACCTTCCATTCCACTAGATACCACCGTCCCAGGAGCAAACACTTAAGCAAGAAGGGATGGGGGTGTTATTTGGTTTGGATTTAGATGCCCCAATCTAAATCCTTGCTCAAGGGTCCAACAGTGGCTGCACGGCACAGCAAGGATGCAAAGTTGGTAACAAACACTGAAGCTCTACCACCTTACGTTCCTCTGGCTACCACCGTCCCAGGAGCAAATACTTAGACATGAAGGGATGGGGGGGGTTTTTTGGTGGGGATTTAGTTGCCCCCCCCCCCCCCCCCCCCTGACTAGTAATCGGAAGGTCAGATTACTGCCAGGTTGCGGATGTTTGGGCCCTTGTGCGAGGCCCTGTGAGTTGCTTTGAATGAAAGCGCCTGCTTATGGCGGTGATGGTCAAGTAAGTTACCATCAACAAGCTACGACTGGTGTGGCCCTTGTTGTGGCCCTTGTTGTGGCCTGTCACTACATATAGATGTGAAGCCTGGACGCTGTAGAATGAAGAAGAAACTCATTCAGTGTTCTGAACACAAGCGCATCAGAAAACCGCTGAAAATCTCATGAAGGAAGATCATCACCACTGAGCGAGTGTACGAGACGTCCAGAACTACTGAACCACATAAAGTCCTGTGAGTTTTGTTACCTTGGGCACCACATGAGATCAGGAGTAAGACCAAGAATAATCTGGATTACATTATCGGGGAGAGTGCGCGACAGGAGGGCGCTGGAGAAAGCGAATGTGTGCAGACAACCATCACAAAGCAATGACAAAAATGTTCACAAAATTCTACAGCAAGTTGTGCTTTTGGTGCTTTTTTTGCAGAATCTGGCGGAACCTACCGACAGATTACGGAAATGAAAATCGCTTATAATCGCTTTCTCACACCACAGACCGGCTAACGGTTCAATCCAACTTCTGCAGCATGTTTAAAGGAACCTGAGTCCACGTTTAACAAGCTTCGTGATGGGTACAGTCAAATTAGCCTCATTTATATGGGCACAGAGAAGTCATCATCTGTATTCAATCAGAATAAGAGGCCGATAAAATAATAAGTCTAATATTGAACCATTGAAGGATGATGATTCCTTTCGGCTGCTACCATTAGCGGGCGCCAAAGCAGATCATTCATACGCATGTGCGAATTTATCCGAGCCTGGGACCTGCACACAGAGCGCACTGATGTGTGATGTGTTTGTGTGAGCCCCGCCCATGATTCAAACCCCCAGAACTGAGGCAGTGTGGTTTCCAGCAGCACCACACCAGGTTTATAATCTCAGTCCCTGGAGTGGCGCGTCCACCCCCTCACACTCCAACCGTTTCATCGTCGGCCTTGGGTCGGGCGTCGACCACGTGAGCCGCCGGTCCGTGAAGCCGCTCCAGAGTGGAAGGTCGAGAAGATGCCGAGCGTGAAGGATTTAAGAGGCTCGATACAGACGAGCGGCCAATAAAACCCTCCGAAAAAACCCAGCAACAACATAAAGTACACGACACAGTCAAAAGTATTCGGACGCCTGAGCGTGAGCTCGTCGGAACAACAAAAACAAACTGTGTGAGCTCTTCTGAGAAGCTTCTCACAAGACTTGTGTCTGTGTGTGGGAATTTGTGCCCGTTTAGTCAAAAGACGACAGCATTCGCATGTCAGTCGGTGTTCCGGTTCATCCCAGAGCTGTTGAGTGGGGCTGAGCTCAGGGCTCTGTGCAGGACTCTGGAGTTTCTTGGTTTTCTGAGAAGATTTTGGAGTGTGTCTGTGTGTGGGAATTTGTGCCCATTCAATAGTGCAAAAGATGACAGCGTTTGTATGGCTGGTCACTGATGTTGGTCGGTGTTCCGGTTCATCCCAGAGCTCTTAAGTGGGGCTGAGGTCAGGGTTCTGTGCAGGACGCTGGAGTTTCTTTACGTCTTTATAGAGCTCGCTCATGCTGGGACAGGAAAGGGGCCTTCCCTAAACTGTTGTTGCTCCAAATACTTTGGTAGACAACCCTCAAAATCTCTTGCTTCCAAATTTAAGAAGAATCATGACCCTGTAAATCAAAGTCCATAAAGACGTGGTTTAGAGATCTTTGACCTGAACGGCTCCTCAATGAAAGGATGAATCGGAATGCCGACCGCAAGTCAGGCCTGCTGAAGTAGATGCTGTTATAATTCACAATGGGTACAGTCAAATTAACCTTATTTATATGGGCACAGAGAAGTCATTAGCTGTACTCAATCAGAATAGTCTAATAATAATATGATAGAAATGTATGATGATTCCTTTTAGATGCTACCATTAGGGGGCGCCAAAGCTGATCATTAATTTGCATGTTTAATTTATCCAGGCTTGGGACCTGCACAAAGAGAACACTGATGTGTGTTTGTGTGAGCCCCGTCCAAGATTTGAACCCCCAGAACTGAGGCAGTGTGGTTTCCAGCAGCACCACACCAGTTCACTATCTAACAGAACTTTCCACACCACCAGGTTCAGAAGAGTAGCTCCTGTTATGATCTGGCGTCCACATACTTCTGGCTGCACGGCCCCACGGTGGACGTTCTGCGTATCTGAAAACCCAATTAAAATAATGTCAGCGCATCTATATCCCGGGTCCGGGGAGGAGAAATCAATCGGTCCACGCCCCATAAACCCCGGCCTCTTTATTTAGCCGGGACTCAGTCCGGATGTGTGCAGATGAGGGTGTGGTGGCGGGTGATGATGTATTCGCCGCCGTGTGCACCTATACTTCACCGTCCACGCTGTCACATCATTAAGACTCAGCCGAGTCTGAAATTGGTCGATATATTTCACAAATGACCTCGGCGGAGGTTCTGGAGCTGCTGGCGCTGCAGGCTAACTCAGCATATTCAAGCGGGTCTCGTTCCACGTGGGGGGGAACGATTACGATAATGCCCCAACCCCCCAAATCTCCCCAAATCTCCCCAAATCCCCCCAAATCCCCCAAAACTTCTGGTTCCTGGTATGAATAAGAGACTGTGTAACTCTGTATAACACTGTAATAAGGGATGAAGGTGTAGCAAATGACGTTAGACACTACATGGGCTGCTAATGCTAACTGCTAATGCAGGCATCAATTCTGTGGTAGCAGACCTGAGATGCTCGGGTGGTGCAGCGGTAAAATACGCTAGTGCATTACTGCAGGGATCCAGGGTTCGAATCTTAATTATTATTATTAGTATTATTATTATTATTATTATTATTACTATTATTACTATTATTTTAATTTCTATTTTTACTTTTATTATTAATTATGATTATGATTATTATTATTATTATTATTATTATTATTATTATTATTATTACTTTTATTAATATTATTATTATTATAATTATTACTTCTATTATTATCATTATTATTATTATTATTATTATTACTTTTATTAATATTATTATTATTATTATTATTATAATTATTACTTTTTTTATTATTATTATTAATATTATTATTATTATTATTATTATACCATCTCTCAATACAGATAGTCATTACCATTACCTTTTAAAAATATTTATTTATTTATTTCAATTACATTTTTTACAGTAAAATGCTGATAATAGAACCTTGAAATAAATAACAAAAGGCTAAAAACAATTACAAAGCCATTAGTAATGTTTTAGGACTCCACCAAACCACTGTTAAAGAGGCTCTGTGCAGGACACTGGAGTTTCTTTATAGAGCTTGCTCATGCTGGAACAGGGAAGGACCTTCCCTAAACTGTTGCTGCAAGATTAAAAGCATGTCATGTCCTTCATTTACTGATGTATTACACCTGTTGTAAATTGTCGTGGGTGCATTACATGAATTAATGTAATAATTTGAAGGAGGGCGTGTCTGTTAAAATGATGTTTTGGCATGGTAAGTAAAGGGGGTAAATACTTTTTCACACCGCCGCCGCGTAGATCTATAATGTTTGTTCGTGGCGGGCATCTCTGACAGGAGATCAGTCATGTGACCCGCCCGGGGAGGTGGCATTTCTCCTCATCACCGGTGCTTTATTGCGACCTGTCACCGCGGCGACCACAGAAGAGCCCGGCGCCACGATGAGCTCTATATGAAATGTTTCGGAGGAGAATGCCCGCGTGGGACCGGCGCGCCCGCTCCGTTATTACATTACAGCGTCGCATAAAAGTCAAGAGCTCAGAGTGCGGCGCGTACGGGCGCGTTGTTCTCCATCACGGGGGGCAGCGTTTCATTTCCTCGTTTCCTTCGCGTGAGGGACACGGACGCTCGTCTTCCTCCTCCTCGCTCTCCGTTCACCTTCCTCCCCGAAGTCTCTCCTCAAACACGACTCGCCCGGCAAACTCAATTACGCGCCGCATTTATCCTGTCGCCGGGCCCTCGCTGGCCCCGGGGCCGGGCATAAATCTGCGCCCCGGGTCAATAAGCTCCTCCGGAGTCCCTCTATTGTCATTAGAGGCGCTTGGGTGCAGAGAGAGAACGGACTAAAGCTCCGGGAGTCATCTGTCTTTTTAACGGACCGACGGGCAGAGTTCATTACCGCCCCTAATGCCTTTACCCCTCCACCCTTCCCCCCGCCCCTCAATATCCTTCCAATATAACGGCACAAAGTGGCCCTGACACGCACCGGAACCACCACGGTGAGAACACTTCCAGCTCTAATAACACACCGCCGAAATGAGATGGAGGTGAGACAAACCTAATCCCGGTTTCCAAGACTCGGATCAAATACAGTCAGAGCAGCTGTAACATACAGTGTATCACAAAAGTGAGTACACCCCTCACATTTCTGCAGATATTTAAGTATATCTTTTCATGGGACAACACTGACAAAATGACACTTTGACACAATGAAAAGTAGTCTGTGTGCAGCTTATATAACAGTGTCAATTTATTCTTCCCTCAAAATAACTCAATATACAGCCATTAATGTCTAAACCACCGGCAACAAAAGTGAGTACACCCCTAAGAGACTACACCCCTAAATGTCCAAATTGAGCACTGCTTGTCATTTTCCCTCCAAAATGTCATGTGATTTGTTAGTGTTACTAGGTCTCAGGTGTGCATAGGGAGCAGGTGTGTTCAATTTAGTAGTACAGCGCTCACACTCTCTCATACTGGTCACTGAAAGTTCCAACTTGGCACCTCATGGCAAAGAACTCTCTGAGGATCTTAAAAGACGAATTGTTGCGCTACATGAAGATGGCCAAGGCTACAAGAAGATTGCCAACACCCTGAAACTGAGCTGCAGCACAGTGGCCAAGATCATCCAGCGTTTTAAAAGAGCAGGGTCCACTCAGAACAGACCTCGCGTTGGTCGTCCAAAGAAGCTGAGTGCACGTGCTCAGCGTCACATCCAACTGCTGTCTTTGAAAGATAGGCGCAGGAGTGCTGTCAGCATTGCTGCAGAGATTGAAAAGGTTGGGGGTCAGCCTGTCAGTGCTCAGACCATACGCCGCACACTACATCAAATTGGTCTGCATGGCTGTCACCCCAGAAGGAAGCCTCTTCTGAAGTCTCTACACAAGAAAGCCCACAAACAGTTTGCTGAAGACATGTCAACAAAGGACATGGATTACTGGAACCATGTCCTATGGTCTGATGAGACCAAGATTAATTTGTTTGGTTCAGATGGTCTCAAGCATGTGTGGCGGCAATCAGGTGAGGAGTACAAAGATAAGTGTGTCATGCCTACAGTCAAGCATGGTGGTGGGAATGCCATGGTCTGGGGCTGCATGGGTGCAGCAGGTGTTGGGGAGTTACATTTCATTGAGGGACACATGAACTCCAATATGTACTGTGAAATACTGAAGCAGAGCATGATCCCCTCTCTCCGGAAACTGGGTCGCAGGGCAGTGTTCCAGCATGATAATGACCCCAAACACAACTCTAAGACGACCACTGCTTTATTGAAGAGGCTGAGGGTAAAGGTGATGGACTGGCCAAGCATGTCTCCAGACCTAAACCCAATAGAACATCTTTGGGGCATCCTCAAGCGGAAGGTGGAGGAGTGCAAAGTCTCAAATATCCGCCAGCTCCGTGATGTCGTCATGGAGGAGTGGAAAAGCATTCCAGTGGCAACCTGTGAAGCTCTGGTAAACTCCATGCCCAGGAGAGTTAAGGCAGTTCTGGGAAATAATGGTGGCCACACAAAATATTGACACTTCAGGAACTTTCACTAAGGGGTGTACTCACTTTTGTTGCCGGTGGTTTAGACATTAATGGCTGTATATTGAGTTATTTTGAGGGAAGAATAAATTGACACTGTTATATAAGCTGCACACAGACTACTTTTCATTGTGTCAAAGTGTCATTTTGTCAGTGTTGTCCCATGAAAAGATATACTTAAATATCTGCAGAAATGTGAGGGGTGTACTCACTTTTGTGATACACTGTACGTGCCACTGTCCACAGTCAAGCAAGCTTCCTGACAACCGGCCGGCCGCCTACACAGACGACGGTTAGCTCGTCACTGCTGCTGTTACAATTATGCCCTCTGCTGGCTGACCGATGGTACTCTCCGTGCGCTATACGGATCTCCGTGACTTATTCTACTCTAATGGCCCACCTAGTCCCCGGATCTGAATCCAGTAAGCACGTCTAAGATGTAGAACCAAAAACCCGGAGCAGTTACGCCCTCTACTGGCTGACTGATGGTGCTGCACAGAGACGGGGAATAAGGGAGATCAGTGCGTGACTCTCCGTGCACGATACGGCTCTCCATATAGACTTATTCTACTCTAATAGCCCACCAAGCCTCCGGATCTGAATCCAGAAGGCACATGAGATGTTATAGAACTACATACCCGGAGCAGTTACGCCCTCTGCTGGCTAACTGAGGTGCTGCACAGAGACTGGGGATATTGGAGATCAGTGCGTGACTCTCAGTGCGCTATACGGATCTCTGTATAAACGTATTCTACTCTAATAGCCCACCTAGTCCCCAGATCTAAATCCAGTAAGCACGTCTGAAATGTTGGAGAACTGAATACCTGGAGCAGTTACTCCCTCTACTGGCTGATCAATGCCACTGCACAAAGATCGATGCGTGACTCTCCGTACGCGACACGGCTCTCCATATAGACTTATTCTGCTCTAATGGCCCACCTAGTCCTCCGATCTAAATCCAGTAAGCACGTCTGAGATGTTAAAGAACTGAAACCCCAGAGCAGTTACGCCCTCTGCTGGCTGATTGATGGTGCAGCACAGAGACGGGGGATAATGGAGATCAGTGCGTGACTCTCCGTACACGATACGGCTCTCCATATAAACTTATTCTACTCTAATGGCCCACCTAGTCCCCGGATCTGAATCCAGAAGGCACATGAGATGTTGTAGAACTATAAACCCAGAGCGCTGCAGTTCCGCGTGACTCCTCCCGATATCGTACCAGACCGTTCACGTGTGCTTCACAGACGCGGGTTCGTTTCCAGCCACCGAACGGGCGGTGAAGTAGCTAATTAAATGCAGCTCAGGCGCGCGGAGGGCGGCGGAGAGCCGGCTACCGTAATGAGTTTCATGAAGTGCCGACGCAAACAAGATAATGAGGGTCTGCTCAAGTGTCTTCCAAAGCCGCCGGAGGACCCCCCCATACACACCCCCACCCCTGTATCATTACGACACGACGGCTAGGAAACGCGGAACGACGCGGCGAGACACTAACACGAATTATAAAACGGAAGTGCCTGATGAAGATGAACACAAGCTCAGTGACATATTCATGCTCACACACTCCATACGCCGTCCTCTAATTACACCGGTGGCATGAAGTAAAGACGGGACGGGTGGGGTGGAGACGGGACGGGTGGGGGGCCCGGGGCCGGGAAAACGGGTGGAGGGCCAAAAAACGAGTAAGGAAACAAGAGAAATGAAACATCTGCAGCCATCAGACGTGAAGATGTGAAGAACCTGATCACATGAAGCGAGCTGGGTATTACAATTAGAATTCAAATCTCAGCGGTGCTATCAACCGGTCAAGCATCTGCATGGACATTATTTAGACACAGCAGCACTGATGAGGGTTTTAAACACCTCACTGTCACTGATGGACTGAGAATCGTCCACCAACCAAAAACATCCAGCCGACAGCGCCCCATGGGCAGCGTCCTGTGACCACTGATGAAGGTCTAGAAGATGAGCGACTCAAACAGCAGCGATAGATGAGCGATCGTCTCTGACTTTACATCTACAAGGTGGACCGACTAGGTAGGAGAGTCTAATAGAGTGGACAGTGAGTGGACACGGTGTTTAAAAACTCCAGCAGCGCTGCTGTGTCTGATCCACTCATACCAGCACAACACACACTAACACACCACCACCATGTCAGTGTCACTGCAGTGCTGAGAATCATCCACCACCTAAATAATACCTGCTCTGTGGGGGTCCTGTGGGGGTCCTGACCATTGAAGAACAGCATGAAAGGGGGTAACAAAGCATGTAGAGAAACAGATGGACTACAGTCAGTAATTGTAGAACTACAAAGTGCTTCTATATGGTAAGTGGAGCTGATAAAATGGACAGTGAGTGTAGAAACAAGGAGGTGGTTTTAATGTTATGGCTGATCATTGTGCTTTTCTACATATAACATCATAACGGCTTGTAGAAGGATGATTGACAGCGTAGGTTTTATTATTCTACTATTTTCTGGTTATATATATAGTGCACGCATCACTGAGGTCGAAGCTCACACACACTCGTAACGGTCGTGTACGTCACGGAATTATAGTAATTCCAATATTTCTATAAATAACTCTTCTTTATTCTTCACTGGATGAATCGAGCAGTAAAAACAGACTGTGGTTGAATCTAATAATATTTTTATATATTTTTTATATTTTTTATAAATAACTGAGTCTCTGTACATCTGCTCTTTCTCTTTGCCGGTCGAGGAACACTGCCAGATCAGAAGTAGAAGCCTCAGTGAGACGAGTGTGTGTGTTCATGACCCCAGAAAAACCCTGACGCACTGGTGACCCCGAAACTAGTTCAACAACAACACACACACACACTGACAACCTGAACATATTTTACTGAAAAAAAAACATTAACAATAACAATAATATTTTTAAGGATATAATAATAATAATCATAATAATAATAATAATAATAATAATAATAATAATAATAATAATCATAATAAAATCATAACAAAAATAATAACAATAATTTTTAAATGTATAATAATAATAATAATCAATAATAATAATAACAATAATAATAATATTTTTAAATGTATAATAATAATAATAATAATATTTATAATAATAATAATAATAATAATAATAAAATAAAAATAATAATAATAATAATAATAATAATAATAACTAATAATTAGGCACAATTTTAACTGACTGTGATTAAACAGGTTATTGTAACTGAGGTGCCATGACGGATTGTTTTCTTATCTGGGTTATGTTACCGTGCCTAGTGTTTTGGGGGAAGCAGGACCCACCACAGCCCTGGCCAGGATTAAGCGGTGATAAAACATGAAAATGAAATGAATAATAATGATTATTTTTTTTGTACTAATAATATTAATAATTAATTGTTACACTAATATTTTAATTATTGGTGATAATTATTTTGTATTAATAATTACACTGATTAAATTATTTAATACATTTTATTTTTATTTTATTGTATGTATTTAATAATGATATTTTATTCAGGCGGTGCTGTACAAAGCGGTGCTGTACAAAGCGGTGCTGTACAAAGCGGTGCACGTAGTGTTGAGTGGTAAATAATGCCAGTATTGATGTGGGCGTGCGATCGATACTCAGATTAATGCTGAAACAGAACGCGGCTGATATATTGTACACACACTCACTATAGGCTGGCACACACGCACAACATTTATTGCTATTCAATACGCCAGTCAGTGCTTTTATCACCCTGAGCTTCAAATCCACAACACAACACACAATCCAATAAAGAGGAGACGGGACCTCTGCTCACCTCACCACTCCCTCAACATCAGGGCCAGAAGTATGTGGACGCCGGTCATAATTACAGGTGATTCAGCTGCACTTCTAATTATTGTATAAAAAAGTATTTTACACTTTCAACTTTATCACAACAGTTTGGGGAAGTCCTGACCTCAACGCTACTGACCACACAAGGAATGTTCGACCTCTGAGATGCTCTTACTGGACCTCTCGAGCACAAATTCCTACAGACACACTTCAAAACGAGAGAAATTACATGTGTTTATTGCAGGCAAAGCTTTTATAATCACATAATAACATGACAACAGTGCCTGTCCTTTAACCAAATAGCCACAAATTCCCACAGACATACCCAAAATCTGCAGAGAGCCATCTCAGAGGAGTGGAGACTGTTCTGGATGGGAATAGAGGGGAAATCCTGTGTGTTTGGTGTTTGAGGGGGTAATAAAACATGCTGAAATCACGTCACCCAGCACTCGGAGGATCCCTGCAGGGTTTGTTTAGGGCTGAATGTGGAGAGTGAACAGTGAACGTTATTAGTGGGCGCAGCTGGACTGGTGGTGCCAGCGATGGTGCCAGTACGAGCAAGCAGCTGCCAAACACAATAAACAAGCACATGAAAGAGCCAATAAACTGTCTGTACTCCTGAGATCATGTGACTCCTGAACACTGCCGTTTAGCATGTTCTTCAGTAGTGCTGCGTGTGCAAAGATGTCTCTTTTAATTCATTCAAGCATGTTAGTAATAATAAATAAATAAATAAATAATTAATAAAATAATAAAACAATAAAAATAATAAAATAATAACGTAAATAATAATAATAATGAATATAATAATAATAATATTACAATTGAGAACAATAAATATGATGTATATTTTAATAATAAAAAATACCAATAATAATTATCATCTTTAAAATATAATAATACTAATAATAAAAATAATTAATAATAATAATAATAATAATAATGAATATAATAATAATAATATTACAATTGAGAATAATAAATATAAAGTATATTTTAATAATACAAAATTACAAATAATTATAATCTTTAAAATTCAATAATAATAATAATAATAAACAATAATAATAATAAATAATTTAATAATATAATAAATATTTTAATAATATTAATAAATAATTTTATAATAATAATAATTATTATATTAATAATAATAATAATAATAAAATAAAACTGAATATAATATAACACTGAACATGTTGTGATGGTACAGATTAGTAGTGTTAATGATTAACCTGACAGTCAGTCGTTGTTTGCTTCATGCTGACGAGTAAAAAGGTCGTTTACATTCATTTTCAGCTGCTGCTGTTTGATCTGAATAGAGAGCGGAGCTTCACATCTGCACTCACACAAGATTCAATATTTAAGATTCATTCACAGTCAGAGAGGAGAGAGAACCGGATCATCTCCAGCACCACCACCACCTTTATCCTGGTCAGGGTCGCTGTGCAGTGGGTGCAGTGCAGTAACACACAGGATAGGACGCCAGTGCATCACAGGGTGTCAGTCACTATCATCCTCCCTCAGACACGGCCTATCATGTCTGTGTGTATGTAGACGCCCGACCGGCCGATAGCACAGCTGAGATTCCAACCCTGGATCCCAATAATAGTGAGCTAGCATAATTGACCTCCTCTAAACGTCCACCAGTTCACTTTAAGTGGAGGATCAAGCTTTCCCAGTGAAGATTTAATCGAACCCCAAATACAGACCCGACCCCACCGCAGCCCGTCAGCCTGACCCCTCGGTAACCACGGCAGCGCTCGTTCATCAAGCGTTCCGGAGCTTTAATGACGGGACTGATGGAAGCTCTAACCAGAGGCCCATAAGCAGCTCCTTAAATCTTAATGCTGATCATAAAGAACAAACGTTAGCAGCTACTCATTAGCATCATGCACAAAATAAAAGGAAGAAATGATTTTCCCGCGGTGTCGGGCCCCCCCAACACTCCGCCCGAGCTACAACACACGGCTGAATTTCTAACCTGACCATGATTGTTTTTAATGAAAGCCCATCTGCCCGCTCTCTGCCAGCCAGCAGCGGAGGCATCAGACCGTGGACAAGGATAATTACCGCCGTCCTCAGAACAGCGGCTAGGAAAACAGTTAACGGGGCGCCGTATGTTTGTACCGCAATAAAACCCGGAACATTTCAGGGCTGGAGCGCAGGAGCCGGTGACCACAGTGATGTTCCGAAGTGCCACCGAGCCCGCTGGTTACCGGGAGAGGACGTGAACCGGAACACCTACAGGCAGTGGCGGAGCCAGACAATTTTCATAGGGGTGGCCAGACTGAGACCATTGCTCACACAAACTGATACCTTTTTTATGTGGTCACTCACTCATTTACCTATACAGGCAGGAAGTGCCATGTAGAATTACATCACGAAGAATAATAAGCTTTAAAGATTTTAAAGATTACAATTATTTGTAATTTTTATTATTAAAATATACTTTATATTTATTATTCTTTATTATTCTTTGTTATTTATTATTCTTCATTTTCTCTGACAAGTGAAAAACCAAAATATAGCCTATAACCTTAACATTATGAGGAAGAATTTCAAAGATATTCCTTTGCAATACTTGATCATTTGGCTGCCAACTTGTGTGTAATGATGAGACTCATTTGAACCCCAGAACATGCTAGTGTGAATGAATGGAAAACACTTTCAACAAAATGATACAGACTGACCAACACTATTAAGCCAAATCAGCATTGAAAATAGACTTTACTTTTAATAGCCTTCTACAATGCTGGAGCTTCTTAAAACGGAATATATTCTTTTAAATAGAAGTGTTATTTAACTGCTATTAAATTGTTTTCCAACAAAATCCGCCCAATTAGGCGGATAACCGCCCAATCTGGCAACACTGGAACGCGCAGAGCCAGCAGGCGCCTTTACTCGTAGCGCGCCACAAATACTACTAAATAGTAATAGTAGTACTAGTAGCACTAAGTAGTACTACTTCTGTAATTGTGTTGGTGGTTGACATTTATGTCGAGTGTATTACTGCACTGTTTTGGGGGAGAACTACTTCTTTGAGGTGCGCTGTTGAATTGCGTCCCTGTGAGAACACCTGCGTGCAGAAATGCTTCCGCAAAAAACGTTGCCGGCAAAGCGGTGATGGGGGGGCCGGAGGGGCCACCACTGGCCACCCCCTGCCTACAGGTACAAACAGGTTTCTCCGATCAACTTCATTCTAGTTCTATTGTAAACAGAAGCAGGTTTAGAATTTTATGCTGTAACAGACTCCAAAAAAGTTGGGACGGAGGCAGAATGAGAGTGATAAGTTGATGGGATGTTGAAGCTCCAGTGTTTGAAAGGTTCCACACTGAGCAGGTGAGGGAATCATGATCGGGTATAAAAGGATCCACCTGGATCAGGATCAGCCTGTACAAGCAATGATGGGACGTGGCTCACTACTGTGTTCCAAACTTCATCAGAGAATCAATCACCTCAAAAAGAGCATTTCTCAATGCAAGATTGTAAATAATGTAAGTCTTTCACCGTCTACTGTCCATGATATTGTGAAAAGAGCTCACTCACTCACTCACTCACTCACTCTCTTATCCGCTTATCCAATCAGGGTCCCGGGGGGGTGCTGGAGCCTATCCCAGCTTTTCAATGGGCGCAAGGCACACAGTAACACCCTGGACGGGGCGCCAGTCCATCGCAGGTCACACACACACACACACACACACACACACACTCACCTATAGAGCAATTCAGTGTCTCCAATGAACCTGACTGCATGTTTTTGGACTGTGTGAAGAAACCGGAGCTCCCGGAGGAAACCCACACAGACACGGGGAGAACATGCAAACTCCGCACAGAAAGGACCCGGACCGCCCCGCCAGGGGATCGAACCCAGGACCTTCTTGCTGTGAGGCGACTGTGCTGTGCTACCCACCGAGCCACCGTGCCGCCCTGGAGAGAGAGCTGAAGTATTTTTTATACAACAATAATAAACAGTTTTCAGTGATAATTATGAAGCGTTTAACATTTAAAACTCCAAATAACGATGAAAGACGAGCGGCTTTAACACCAGAAGGAGTTAAAAGTGTGTGTGTGTGTGTGTGTGTGTGTGTGTGTAAGTGTGTGTGTGTGTGTGTGTGTGTGTGTAAGTGTGTGCTTCGGTCTCTTGGCACCGAGACGCCTGACCTTTCCGTCAGATGTGCGACCGTATTGAACTGAAGCGATCGATGTGGAAACTAAACAATGTGAGGGGGCACCGAGGGAGAAGGAACCTTGACCCCAGTGAGTGGTGCCCAGGGCCACCACAGACACACACACACACACACAGACACACACACGCACACACACGCACACACACACACACACACACAGACACACACACACACACGCACACACACGCACACACACACACTGGATCAATAGAATGTGCTAAAGTTCATTTGTTCCCAGTTAGTCAGTGAATTCAGACCCCACGTTCCTGCACTCAGTTTACTGCACACGCTGCTGCACAACCAACACACCTACTGCACTCCAGACTCGCCAGAGCTAGGAAATCTATTCCAGCGCACTGATGGTGGGCACAAAGTCTGCTGAACGGGGCAGTTACAGGGGCTTTGACTTTTACTTTGAAATGTGTGGGAATTTGTGCCCATTCTGTCAAAAGATGACAGCATTTGTATGGCTGGGCGCTCACTAATCAGTTGGTGTTCCGGTTCATCCCGGAGCTGTTTCTTGTTTCTTCATGTCTTTATAGAGCTTGCTAATGCTGGAACGGGAAAGGGCCTTCCCTAAACTGTTGCTGCACAGTACATTTTAGCAGCAAATAAGGTTTGAAATATTAAAATATCAAAATAAGTACCTTATTAATATTAACGTTTAATGTTTTTAATGAATTTTGATTTCAATCTGGCAACCCCAAGTTACTGCTACATTATGCCTGCGCGCTAATCGATCAGTCAGTGTTCCGGTTCATTCCAGAGCTGTTGAGTGGGGCTCTGTGCAGGACATAGGGTAGGAAAGGGCCTTCCCTAAACTGTTACTGCAAAGTATATTTTAGCAGTGATTAAGGTTTGAAATATTAAAATACAAACATTATTAGTATTAACCAATGTTTAAATTCTGATTTCAATCTGGCAACCCCAAGTTAATGCTACATCATGGCTGGGCTCTGATCAATCAGTCAGTGTTCTGGTTTGTTCCAGAGCTTCCCTAGGAGAGGGCCTTCCCTAAATTGTTGCTGCAAAGTACATTTCAGCAGTAATTAAAGTTTAAAATATTGAAATATGTACATTATTAGTTTTGACTTTTTAATGATTAAATTTAGATTTCAATCTGGCAACCCTAAGTTACAGACACCCAACGGCTGGGCACTGATCAATCAGTCGGTGTGCAGGACATAGGATAGTAGAGGGCCTTCCCTAAACTGTTGCTGCACAGTACATTTTAGCAGAGATGAATTAGGTACGCTATTTTTGAATTTCTAAATCTGGCAACCCTGAGTTACTGCTACATCATGGCTGGGCTCTGATCGATCAGTCGATGTTCCGGTTCGTCCCAGAGCTGTTGAGTGGGGCTGAGCTCAGGGCTCTGTGCAGGACACAGGATAAGAAAGGGCCTTCCCTAAACTGTTACTGCAGAAGCAATTAGGGTTTAATTAAAAGGTTCAGATGTTGAAATATACATTATTAGTATTAACCAATGTTTAAATTCTGACTTCAATCTGGCAACCCCAAGTTACTGCCACATAACAGCTGGGCACTGATTGATCAGTCGGTGTGCAGGACGTAGGATAGGTAAGGGCCTTCCCTAAACTGTTGCTGCAAAGTACATTTCAGCAGTAATTCAAGTTTAAAATATTGAAATATGTACATTATTAGTTTTGACACTTTAATGTTTTAATTTGATTTCAATCTGGCAACCCTAAGTTACAGACACACAATGGCTGGACGCTGATCAATCAGTTGGTGTGCAGGACATAGGATAGGAGAGGGCCTTCCCTAAACTGTTGCTGCAAAGTACATTTTAGCAGAGATGAAACAAGTATGTTATGTTTTAATTTTGATTTCAATCTGGCAACCCTAAGTTACTGCCACATCATAGGCACTGATCGATCAGTCGGTGTTCCGGTTCGTCTGTTCGTCAGAGCTGTTGAGTGGGGCTGAGGTCAGGGCTCTGTGCAGGACACAGGATAGGAGAGGGCCTTCCCTAAACTGTTACTGCAAAGTACTGTACATTTCAGCAGCAATTAAGGTTTCATGAAAATATTAACCAATGTTTAAATTCTGATCTCAATCTGGCAACCCCAGGTTCCTGCCACATCATTTAGCAGCTAGCAAATACCCAGAGCTAGCTTCAGCCGCCGGTGGGAAAACGTCGATGCGCTCGCCGGCCGCTACGCCGATCCGAACAGACGCCCGGCGCGTTCTGACTCACGCGTGTGTTGTTTAGCAAGACGGCGGTAAATGAGGCGTGGCCCCCCTGACGCTCGGGCTCTCGCGCGGTGTGTTAGCAGAGGCTATTCAGGGCTCGGGGTCAGTCATGCGGAGGGCGTACGGAACAACAGAAGCTAGCGAGGGAGGAAGCGGCGCTGCCATCTGCGCGGGGGGGCCGCAGGTGAGCTTTATAGAGCACCGTACTGGGATTACTGGGTCAGTCATGCGAAGGTTGTTCACGATTTAGTCATATCCACATCCCCTCTCCTGACTAACACACGCCCCCCTCTGACAGGTGTGCAACACCGACCGCTTCTTTTCACCATCGACGAAATGCCCACAGACACACTCCGAATTCCTAATATCATCCAGGGTTCAAATAAAGATCAGATCTGGGAATCTGGACTCCACTGAACACTTTTGGGATGAATTGAAACCCCGACTGTGAGACCGCCTTCTTATCCAGCACCAGAACCTGGATTTAAAAATGTTCCAGACTAAATAGGGGCGAAATTCCCACAGACACACTCCGAATTCCTAATATAATCCAGGGTTCTAATACAATCTGAGAATCCAGATCAGATACGGAAATTTCATCTCTACTGAACACCTTTGGGATGAACTGGAATATCGACTGTGAGTCCTCCTGGTCCAAAACCAGAGCCTGAATTTAAAAATGTTCCGGACTAAATAGGGGCGAAATTCCCACAGACACACTCCGAACTTTTGATATAATCCAGGGTTCAATTCCAGATAAGATCTGGGAATCTGAACTCCACTGAACACTTTTGGGATGAATTGGAACCCCGACTGTAAGACCGCCTTCTTATCCAGCACCAGAACCTGGATTTAAAAATGTTCCAGATTAAATACGGACAAAATTCCCACAGACACACTCCGAATTCTTGATATAATGCAGGGTTCGAATATACAGTAGATAGACCAGGGAATCTTAACTCCATTGAGCATTTTTGGGATGAATTGGAACATCGACTGTGAGACCGCCTTCTTATCCAGCACCAGAGCCTGGATTTAAATATGTTCTGGATTAAATAGGGACAAAATTCCCACAGACACACTCCGAATTCTTGATTTAAGTCTTCACAGAATAGTGGACGCTGTTATAACATAAAGCATAACATAATAGTGAGACTTCAATATACTTTTGGCCCCCCAGGATGGAATGTGGCCCCCCAGGATGCCCGATACAGAGGGGGACAATGCGAGGGGGGTAGAGAGCGCCCCTCACTCTTGACATCGCCCCACCGCGTGTTCATTCTCATTTTAAACAGATTATCACAAGGTCCATTACCCCTTTCTCTCGGGGGCCGTCTGGACCGATCAATGGGGCCCTTGTCTCGCGTCCCTCGTCCCTTCCCGTGAGAAATCGGGGTGAAGGGCGAATGTTTTGGAGAGGAGGGGCCGCCTCACGCCTCCTACGTCCTTCTTAAGAGCCGTCGAGTGTAGGAGGAGGGCGGCACCAGCCACGGGCCCCGAGCGATGGCACAGAGGGGCCACACATCAAACAGCGTAAGGACCGAGGAGGCCCCGAGGCTGAGCGCTATTCATCGCTCCGGCCGTTAGTGTCCCTGCGCGGGGATTTATAATAACGCTCTCCGTAAGCACCGGCCCCGCCCGGGCCCTCAGACCCCCGGTGGAGAGGGAGGGACTCGTGAGTTATGATGCTACTACAGACAGACAAACAGGATCAATCACTGACTGACGTCGATCACTGGAACCTCACGGGAAGATCGTTTCATTTTCCAGAATAATCCGAGCGGCCTGCAGTGAGGGGACGCGAACACACGCCCCACTGTGATCTATGGGGTGGCACAGCAGGAAAAGTAACCAGGCACATCTGAGATCTGGAGATCCAGGGTTGGAATTATGGGTTTGAATCCAGATCTGAGAATCCAGGGCTTGAATCTAGGGTTCAAATCCAGGGTTCAAAATCACATCTGAGAATCCAGAGCTGGGAATTTATAGCAGATCCGGGGTTCGAATTCAGATCTGAGAATCCAGGGTTCAAATCCAGATCTGAGAATCCAGGGTTCAAATCCAGATCTTAGAATCCAGGGTTCGAATTCAGATCTGAGAATCCAGGGTTCAAATCCAGATCTGAGAATCCAGGGTTCAAATCCAGATCTTAGAATCCAGGGTTCAAATCCAGATCTGAGAATCCAGGGTTCAAATCCAGATCTTAGAATCCAGGGTTCAAATTCAGATCTGAGAATCCAGGGTTCAAATCCAGATCTTAGAATCCAGGGTTCAAATCCAGATCTTAGAATCCAGGGTTCAAATTCAGATCTGAGAATCCAGGGTTCAAATCCAGATCTTAGAATCCAGGGTTCAAATCCAGATCTGAGAATCCAGGGTTCAAATCCAGATCTTAGAATCCAGGGTTCAAATCCAGATCTGAGAATCCAGGGTTCAAATCCAGATCTTAGAATCCAGGGTTCAAATCCAGATCTTAGAATCCAGGGTTCAAATCCAGATCTTAGAATCCA
>NC_085999.1:39634112-39689112 GCF_030014385.1 Trichomycterus rosablanca | reverse complement strand
CTCACATATTCACTCACTCACATATTCACCATGTATATACTCACTCACTCACTCACATATTCACTCACTCACATATTCACCATGTATATACTCACTCACTCACATACTCACTCACTCACATATTCACTCACTCACATATTCACCATGTATATACTCACTCACTCACATATTCACTCACTCACATATTTACTCGTTCACATATTCACCATGTATATATTTACTCACTCAATCACATATTCACCGTATACATATTCACTCACTCACTCACATATTCACTCATTCACATATTCACCATGTATATATTTACTCACTCTATCAATCACATATTCACTCACTCCCATATTCAATCAATTACATATTCACTCACTCACATATTCACCATGTATATATTCACTCACTCATTTACCTATTCTTTCTCTTACCTATTTCACTCTCATATTCACTCACTCACTTTCATAACTCTTTTATTTACTCACTGACTTATTCACTCATTCACATATTTACTCACTCAACATTCACTCACTCACCTATTTAGTCACATATTTACTCGCTCATTTATTCACTCACCTATTCACTCACCCACTGTCATATTCACTCACCTATTCACTTACATGTTCACTCATTTACTCATATCTACTCTCACATATCCACTGACTGGTTTACCCACTCACGTATTCACTCATATACTTATTAATTCACTCACTCTCATATTCACTGATTCACATATTCACTCTTTTGTTTACTCACTAGCTAATTCACTCACTCACATATTTATTCACTCACTTATTTACTCACTTACCTATTCCTTCCTTACCCTATCCTATTAACTCACATATTCACTCCTTCACTCACTCACTTACTCATTTACTCACCTGCACATCTATTCACTCACTCACTTATACACTCAGCTATTTACTCACTTATCTAATCATTCACTCACATATTCCTTCATTTATTCACTTTCATATTCACTCATTCATCTATTTTATTACATAACTCACTCACTCACATATTTATTCAGTCACTTATTTACTTTCACCTAATCCTTCCTAACCCTAACCTATTAACTCACATATTCATTTACTCACTCACTCACTCACTCACATATTCATTCACTCACCTGTTTACTCACTCGCTGTCATATTTACTCACTCACTCATTCACACGTTACCACCCGAACACTGTGGTGAACGGTACCCTGCTGCTGTTCCTCAGTTTAAACCTTTAGCTTCAATAAAATCCTAAACCTACAGAATACAGACAGAACTGCACACCTCAGGTGTCACACAAACAGTTTAGGGAAGGCCTTTCCTGTTTCAGTACAGCAGTGAGCATCAACAAATGGGTTGGATCGACCCCATCCAGCACAAATGTCAGGACGAACTGGATCAACAGTGTCGAAATAAAAACAACCAATCAGGATCTAGTTCAGGATGAAGATGTTTATGCTGTTTACTAAGCGTGTGTGGGTGAAGCGTCCGGGTCTTCACTTCTATTCTGGTTCATCTGTTTTTATAATAAAGAGATTAGGAAGGAAACATGTAGATAAATCCTGAACACAGACAGAATGAGTAAGAACGAAAAATTAAAAGTCCTGGTCTTCATATAAACGAAATTCAGAATCTTCATCAGGATCCCGAGAGGCTTCATTACCACAAACTCCGCCGCCTAATTACACAAAACTTTGAATTTGATCCTTTTTCTTATTTTCGTTTCTTTTTTCTAAGTCTTTTCCCTTAGCAGATTATCCGATTCTCTCAGCTCAGAGTCATTTTCATTCTTATTTATTTATTCCATCATATAATCCGAGCTGAAAATCCTCTCACACTTCTCATCGGAACACTGGGACGGTTTTGCTTTGGTATTTAGGCGTCGCCACAGCAGATCGGGGACTCAATAAATAAATAAATAGATATGATTATCCCTGTTATTAAACTTTTACTTCTTTGAATTAAAACTCATGAATAAAGACGTGATCGGCTGTGTCTGAGGGAGGAGCGGTCAACACCCAGTGATGGACTGGTGTCCTGTCTGGGAGGCATTACTGCATTTGTGCCCAGTAATTCCGGGGACCCATCCTGTGAGAATGTGGACCCTGACCATAAAAAAGTGCTAATAAAACCACCACTAAAAGTTATTTGAAGGGTAAAAGGTCTTGCTCAGGGGTCCAACAGTAACTTGGTGATGGATAGAAATAGAAGGGTCATGTCAGGAAGGGGATCAGGGGTAAACACTGAACCGAGTCTGGTATGAGGGTCCACAATCTCACAGGATGGGTCCCCGGAATCACTGGGCACAATGCAGTAATGCCACCCACCCCCACCCCAGACAGGACGCCAGGCCATCACTGGGTGTTGACCGCTCCTTCCTCAGACACAGCCGATCACGTCTTCATTCATGAGTTTTGATTTAAAGAAGTAAAAGTTTAATAACAGGAATAAATAAATCAATTTATTTATTTATTTTTAATTACAGTTTAATTAGTCATTAGGTTTGTCTTCTAAATAAAATACTAATGGGCTTGAATTCAATGTGTGTGTGTGTGTGTGTGGTGTGTTTGTGAACGTGTGTGTGTGTATGTGAATGTGTGTGTGAAAGTGTGTGTAAGTGTGTGTGTGTGTGTAAAAGGGTGTCTGGAGGTATGTCTGCAGTTGTGTATGTGTCTGTGTGTGAAAGTGTGTGTGTCTGTGAATGTGTGTGTGTGTGTGTGTGTGTAAAAGTGTGTCTGTAGGTGTGTGTGTGTATTTGTGTGTAAAAAGTGGGTGGGTGTGTGTGTGTGTGTGTGTGTGTATGTGTGTGTCTGTAGCTCTGTGTGTGTGTGTGTGTGTATAAGTGTGGGTGTGGATGTGTGTGTAAATGTGTGTGTGTCTGTGAATATGTGTGTGAACGTCTAAAAGGATGTCTGTATGTGTGTCTGTAGGTGTGTGTGTTTAAGTGTGTCTGTGTGTGTGTGTGTGTGTGTGTGTGTGTGTGCTCCGGACCCACCACAACTTATACCAGGATGAAAATAAAAGAGTGTACAGAATTAAAAATATGCTAAAAATATCAGACACCTTGAGCTCTCAGCCGGTCGGGCGCCTGGACAGACACAAGTTTGTCTGTGTGTGTGTAAGGGGCGGGACGATAGATGAACTGCCGCAGTTACGCCCTCTGCTGGCTGATCGAGGCGCTCCACAGAGACGGGGGATAATGGAGATCAGTGCATGACTCTCTGTGCATGATACGGATCTCCGTATGAACCCTGGTGCAGGTAAAAAGAAGCGGTCGGTACTGCACATGTGTCGGAGGGGGCGTGTGTTAGTCACGACCCTCCTCAGTCGGGACTGAAGGTCTGCAGCGGTAACATCAGGGAATGGGATACGACTAAAGAATCTGAATGAATGAATGTAAATGAATGAGAGACGTTGATATTCCATCAGCAGGGACGTGAGACCCCCCGAACACCGGAGGAGCCGTAAACGTTTAATGAAACGACAGTCAGGAGGAGCGGATTATGAGGCCGGTGGTGGAACCTGAGTCATATTAGCGTGACAGCGGCCGCGTCAGGGACCGCCGACACGCCGCCGAGCTGAAGCGCTGAGACAGGCTTTTCCCTAAACACGCTAAACATAAAAGGGAAACGTGTTCTCTTCACGCTCACAGCATCAGCACCCCGAGCAATTAAATCTCACGCCCCGCTGGGTACCACATCCCAGTCAGAACAGATCAAATAATCACCTGAACGCCACCGCGGGGCCGCCGAGCTGTACGGGCAGATCGATTCACATTTACTGTCCCTGAAGGACCGAGCGTAACGCCGAGCTCTTCTCTTCTCCATCCACACGCCAACCAGTCCAAACAGATTTAATCTTAATGCAACAGATCAGCTGAGATACATTCTGTACTGTAACTATAGGGCTTTTATACATAAAAACACATACTGTGTAAATAAAGCTCATTAAAATTATTATTTTATTATTTTTAATATATACAGACTATTAAAGAAGACCAGTCCACTACTGTTGAGATCTGAAGATTCTGGGTCCAAATCTCAGCAATTCCATATTAGTTCATTCCAACCTCATAATAATAATAATAATAATAATAATAATAAAAGTAATAATAATAACAATAATAATAAATGCAATCATAATAAAAATAAAATATTAAAAATAATAATGATAATAATAATAATAATAAAAGTAATAATAAAATAATAATAATAATAATAAATGCAATAATAATATGAAATAATACAAAAATAATAAATAATAATAATAAAAGTAATAATAATAAAAATAATAATAAAAAGAATAATACAAATAATACAAAAATACTACTACTACTACTACTACTACTACTAATAATAATAATAATAATAATAATAATAATAATTATTATTATTATTATTATTATTATTATTATTATTATTATTATATTTGTATAAATAATATGTTCTTATTATTATAAATATATTTTATCTGAGATTTAAATTATTTATTTTAAGTCCTGTTTATTTTTTCCTCATTTATAAAAATTCAAGGTCTTGTTATAGGTTTTATTAAATAAAACCTTTATTTTATTTAGAAACAAATAGTTTGATAACAGAAAAACTTAATCTGAATGATTTCAGATTTAATTAATACAGAATATAAAACATGTAGTGAGTGAAACAGTATAATGGAACCATAGCGTGTCCAGGTTTGGGACCTGCACTAAGAGCGCACTGACAAGTTTACCTCCTAACAACTGGGCAGTTTCAGCCATCCATTCCAATCAGTTGCCCTGACCGGCTGATAGCACAGCTGAGATTGGAACCCTGGATCCCCAGATCTCAGCAGTAGCAGGCTAGCGTACATGAACAGAGCCGCCACATTAGCTTATTTTACTCCTTGATGTCTGAGCTTGTTGTGATGGTATGTTACGCTGAAAGCAGCTGCTCTTAATTACTGCGCCATTAATTATTTCCTGACGAACCGAAGCGCCGGTGCTCGTACTGCGCCCACCGTGCAACACGGTATGTGCCGGAGTGCTCGCGCCACTACTATTCACCCCCTCAGGAGTAAATTAAGTGCTTTATTTATACAACATTCCTACAGCAGATCATACACATTTACTAATGTAACTGTCAGCACGGAGCAGCTCCGGGAAGATCCGGAAGAGTCCGGAAAGCCATCAGACGCTTAAGTTCCGGAGCGTCGACCCCCCCCACCTCATCCCTCGATCAGCGCACACCCAGCTTGCGGCTCGGAGATAACGGCCATAATATTCAGCAGCCTCGTTCTTCAAGCCCTATTTACTCAAAGTAATGAGCAGAGAGGATGGAAATGAAAAGCCTGAAAATGAACTCGCAGCTTCCAAAATAATCACTGATATAAAAATAAAAAAATAAATATGCTGGAACGAGCGCGGCCGCCAAATGAAAAGGTTTAAGGGAAATGTGAAATGGGGCCGACACCTGAAAGCAGGCGGGAGAACCGAGCGCGCTCTTAAAGGTTTTAATAAAAGGACGCTTTGGCTTTCAGCCGAGCGGCGCCGACTCGAGAGGCGTTCAATTTTCCGCGTTAAAAAGGGGACAAGTGTCGCGCAGAACAATTCTGTTCGTTTAGAGGAGGAAGAAGAAGCGGATAAATGGAGCTGGAGTGGATGAGTTACGCCGAACGCACCGAACACGACATGAGCTACGACTTTCTGACCCGCTGAGAACCAACCCGGAGCGGAACGGAGGGGGTTCGTGTCGCGGCATCGTGGGTAAAATGCCCAAAATGCCCCGTAATGGTTTGTTCTGCTGCGTCGAGCGTTTTTCGTTTTATATTTAAGCGGTAAATCAGGATAGCTCAATCCCAGCGGTGCTATCGACCTGTCAGGCGGTAACCTACAGACACGACCGACATCTGAACAGGCGGTTACAAGGGTTTGGGGTGTGTTTTAGAGGGACCCTGTCATGGGAACGGTTTTGAGGGGCCCCTGTGAATAAAGGGCCCCGCCCTTAACCCCGCTGAGCACATTTGGGATTACTTCCCATCAGTAATCAGTGCTTGACCTCATAAAGAGTCTAAACACCTTAGCCACCCACTGCTGACATCTCAAGCTTGCAAGTTGGAATCTCGTTTGTGTGTGTGTATCTGTGTGTGTATTAGTATGTGTGTGTGTGTGTGTGTGTGTGTGTGTGTATCAGTGTGTGTGTGTATCAGTGTGTGTGTGTCAGTGTGTGTGTATTAGTATGTGTAAATCAGTGTGTGTGTATCAGTGTGTGTGTATATTAGTGTGTGTATCAGTGTGTGTGTGTGTATATTAGTGTGTGTATCAGTGTGTGTGTTAGTATTTGTGTATCAGTGTGTGTGTATTAGTATGTATAAATTAGTGTGTGTGTGTGTGTGTATGTCTCTGTCAGTGTGTGTATCAGTGTGTGTGTGTGTGTGTATCAGTGTGTGTGTGTGTATGTGTGTGTGTGTGCTATCAGCCAGCTAGATGCCTACACAGACGATGATTGACTTGTTTGAAGAGGAGAGGCTGTAGGATTTCTTCCAGACGCCCTCTGCTGGCTGATTAATGGTGCTGCACAGAGACGGGGGATAACGGAGATCAGTGACTCTCCGTGGGCGATACAGATTTCCTTACGACCCCCGGTGCAGGTGAAAAGAAGCGGTCGGTGCTGCACACGTGCAGGAGGGGGCAAGAATGGAGGTCTGAAATACCACCGGGGAATCGAGCGCCCGCGGGCGACGGAGCTCCACGTTTGGCTGTAATTGGCTGGAACCCCGAGGTGCGCGGGGGGTGGGGGAGTGAACGAGGGTTAAACTGCACCCCTCCGAAACGGATTCACGACCTCGGTTAGAACAGAAGCCGGAGCGAGTCTCCTGAGCGCTGAAGAATGGCACCTCAGCTAAGAGGAGAGGTCGAGCGGCGGAGACCCGCCATCCATCACACGCTTCAGCCTGGCGCTCGCGGCGGAGCGCTCGGCTCGGACACGACGGACCGCGCGGGACGAGGAAAAGAACGGATCCACACGCTAATGAGTTTCTCTTCACCGTATGCTTCGTATACATCACGATACACACCCAGATCCCAGAATATTATCTATACGTACACTGTAGCGCCACCTATATGCCATATTACCAGCTACACCCGACGTAGAGGGATTGGCATCGATTCAGGAGCGCGTTACCGCATCACACCCGATGATTCCACGACCCTAACCACAAAATACAGATGCAAACACCATGGATATGAAATACAATAATAAACAAACCTAATTGGGGTCTGATGTTCCTCCTTTTTGGGGTCTGATGTTCCTCCTTTTTGGAGTCTGATGTCCCTCCTTTTTGGGGTCTGATGTTCCTCCTTTTTGGACTCTGATGTCCCTCCTTTTTGGGGTCTGATGTTCCTCCTTTTTGGGGTCTGATGTTCCTCCTTTTTGGAGTCTGATGTTCCTGCTTTTTGGGGTCTGATGTCCCTCCTTTTTGGGGTCTGATGTCCCTCCTTTTTGGGGTCTGATGTTCCTCCTTTTTGGGGTCTGATGGTCTGAGTTCCGCAGCGGATATAAAAACCAGCTCAGTTTTAGTACATGCTGTAACAGCACCTCCTGTTGATCGGTTGAGGCGCTGATATGAGGAGTGTAGCGACTCCTAGTTAATAGTCTGTGGAGGACATTATGTACTCACACACTCAACCCTTAAATCAATCCACCTTCTGCATGATATCAGGAGCTGAGAGGTACCTGAGGAACCCACACAGACCTGAAGGACCCAGATCTCCAGCGCCAGTGTTCCAGTGTACAATCCCACTATATCAGATGTGACACCAGATCGTTTCTGCCAAATAACTGTTGGCACAATAAGAGCACGAGCAGCCTGAAGCAGCTGGCACGCTTGTTTACATGTTGCTTCAGGTGGCAGATTTTTGGCATCGATGCCAACCATGGAATTGATAGCTTTCTGTACCTCTGTAAGACCGCGGTCTAAAAACCTAGCGCTCTTTTGGGGGGGTCTGATGTTCTTCCTTTCTGGGGTTTGATATTCCTCTATTTTGGGGTCTGATGTTCCTCCTTTTTGGGGTCTGATGTTCCTTCTTTTTGGGGTCTGATGTTCCTCATTTTGGAGGGTCTGATGTTCCTCTTTTTTAGGGTCTGATGTTCCTCCTGTTTGGTGTCTGATGTTTCTCCTTTTTAGGGTCTGATGTTCCTCATTTTTAGGGTCTGATGTTCCTCCTTTTTAGGGTCTGATGTTCCTCATTTTTACGGTCTGATGTTCCTCCTTTTAAGGGTCTGATGTTCCTCCTTTTTAGGGTCTGATGTTCCTCCTTTTAAGGGTCTGATGTTCCTCCTTTTTAGGGTCTGATGTTCCTCATTTTTAGGGTCTGATGATCCTCCTTTTAGGGTCTGATGTTCCTCATTTTTAGGTACTGATGTTCCTCCTTTTTAGGGACTGATGTTCCTCCTTTTTAGGGTCTGATGTTCCTCCTTTTTGGGGTCTGATGTTCCTCCTTTTTAGGGTCTGATGTTCCTCCTTTTTACGGTCTGATGTTCCTAATTTTTAGGGTCTGATGTTCCTCATTTTTACGGTCTGATGTTCCTCCTTTTTAGGGTCTGATGTTCCTCCTTTTTAGGGTCTGATGTTCCTCCTTTTTAGGGTCTGATGTTCCTCATTTTTACGGTCTGATGTTCCTCCTTTTTAGGGTCTGATGTTCCTCCTTTTTAGGGTCTGATGTTCCTCCTTTTTAGGTACTGATGTTCCTCCTTTTTAGGGTCTGATGTTCCTCCTTTTTACGGTCTGATGTTCCTCATTTTTAGGGTCTGATGTTCCTAATTTTTACAGTCTGATGTTCCTCCTTTTTAGGGTCTGATGTTCCTCCTTTTTAGGGTCTGATGTTCCTCCTTTTTAGGGTCTGATGTTCCTCATTTTTACGGTCTGATGTTCCTCCTTTTTAGGGTCTGATGTTCCTCCTTTTTAGGGTCTGATGTTCCTCATTTTTACGGTCTGATGTTCCTCCTTTTTAGGGTCTGATGTTCCTCCTTTTTAGGGTCTGATGTTCCTCCTTTTTAGGGTCTGATGTTCCTCATTTTTACGGTCTGATGTTCCTCCTTTTTAGGGTCTGATGTTCTCTTTTTTGGGGTCTGATGTTCCTCCTTTTTAGGGTCTGATGTTCCTCATTTTTACGGTCTGATGTTCCTCCTTTTTAGGGTCTGATGTTCTCTTTTTTAGGGTCTGATGATCCTCCTTTTTAGGGTCTGATGTTCCTCATTTTTAGGGTCTGATGTTCCTCATTTTTAGGGTCTGATGTTCTCTTTTTTGGGGTCTGATGTTCCTCCTTTTTAGGGTCTGATGTTCCTCCTTTTTGGGGTCTGATGTTCCTCGTTTTGGAGGGTCTGATGTTCTCCTGATGTGTATTATAACTGAGTAATAATTCCCATCCTCTAAACCCGTAAATTCGTCTCCGAGTGCAGGAACATGGCCCTCACACACCTCTCCTCAGCACCTCTCCTCAGCACCTCTCCTCAGACCATGACGACCCCCTGCAGAACCCAGCAGCCTGTAAGTGCCTGTCGGGTTATTTTCAGACTGAACCGGCCGGCAGGTTATTTCTGCACCACTCGAGGAGGTTCTCAAAATATCTGAGAGCTGAGTGGCGACCGCTGGAATGGAGACGCTCGTCTGATAAGAATAAAGACGTCAGGAGTGATAAACAGCGGCGGCTGAGTCTCTCTGGTTTATATCAGCAGCAGTCAGATCTAAACTCAGTGATGTACACGGGCGAGACGCGTCTTAATTCTCCTCACTCAGAGTAAATCAACAAATAAATACAAATTTACATCATTTTACTCACACGAACAAGTAATTACACTTGAAACCTGAAATGTATAATGAAATAAAATACTTTAAATTATTATTTTTCCACTTTAGTAATACTAACAATAGTAAATTAATAAATGTATTCTTCGCAAAGAAACTTTCATGAACCTTTATTTATTTTTTTATTTATTTTTTTTTATTTATGCATGTATTTATTTATTTAATTATTCATTAATTAATTTACTCATTTAGTTATTTATTTATTGATGCATTATTGATTTATTTATTTATTTATGCATGTATTTAATTATTCATTAATTATTTTACTCATTTAGTTATTTATTTATTTATTGATGCATTATTTATTCATTTATGCATTTATTTATTGTTATTTAGTTAATTATTCATTTATTTATTTATTTATTTATTTATGTACGCATTTATATTTCATTATTTATTTATTTATTTATGTACGCATTTATATTTCATTATTTATTTATTTATTCATTTATTTATGCACTTTTTTATTTATTTATTTATTTATTATATAATTTATTTAATTAATTATTTTTTATTTATTTATTTATTTGTGCATTTGTTTTTGTGCTGCCGGTTTGCCGTGCTTTCACACAGACGCATGACAGGGGTCTGATGTTCCTCATGTTTGGGGTCTGATGTTCCTCCTTATTTTGAGGTCTGATGTTCCTCATGTTTGGGGTCTGATGTTCCTCCTTATTTTGAGGTCTGATGTTCCTCATGTTTGGGGTCTGATGTTCCTCCTTATTTTGAGGTCTGATGTTCCCCATGTTTGGGGTCTGATGTTCCTCCTTATTTTGAGGTCTGATGTTCCTCATGTTTGGGGTCTGATGTTCCTCCTTATTTTGAGGTCTGATGTTCCTCATGTTTGGGGTCTGATGGAAGTGCCCATCTTAACCCCTGATCATTAAATAAACCTTGAGAAAACGCCGGCGGGTGAACACGCGGTGGATGAAGCGTTCTCTGAATGCTAATGTGAGCCGCGCGTATCAGTAGCAAGGAGGGCGCGGCCCGGAGTAGCGGAGACAGACCGCGTGCTAATCGGAGCGTGGCCTTTTAGCCAAGATCTCGCTCTGAGACGACAGTTTGACAGGTTACATGAAGCACAGCGACGCTTCTTCTCAGCGTGGAAGAGAAACTGAGGGGCGAGAGGACGGCAGGAGGGCGTGAAGAACCCACCGCCAATTTGTAAAAGCCTAGCATTAGAGACTTAGCTAGCATGTAGAGGACCAGCAGCTCCATTAGCGTCTCGGTTATTAGCACTAGCGGCTCTGGAGCTTCTGGTTTAGCAACTAAGCGGCTGGGTTTGTAAAATCTCGATGCTTTTATTGTGTATCTGATGAGCAGTTAAATGAGACACGGGCGTCTTCAGCACTCATTGGATTTTGGCTTTTATTTAGGAGATATTTATTTATGTATTTAATTTAATTTACTTATTTATTTATGTTCATTTATTAACATTTATTTCATTTATTTATTTTTTACTTATTTATTTATTTGTTTATTTATTTATCTATTTTATTTATTTATTTATTTTTTATTTATTTTATTTATTTTTTTCTATTTTATTTTATTCATTCATTGGGGGAGGGAAAGTAGAACGTTCTGTAATTCCAGTTGCCCTAAACGCTGCTGTAGATTTTACCCTGGTGGTATTGGGGGGTCTGACAATGATGTAAAGCTCGCTTGACTGTGAGCAGAGTAATGTGCAACACCACTCAAGCTAACCAGAATTATGTCCATATTGTTGATCTATTCAGTTTGACTGAGATGGGGCTACGTATGGGTCTCGGACTGTTCCACCGGGATCACGTACAGATGTGTGACCGGTGTGTGCCAACACTATTCAACCCTCTAATCACCTCCACACACACACACTCACACACACACACACACACACACACACACACACCCCGACTCTACTCCAGGATGTGATATTGTGAGAGCGTTTCAGCTCTGTGCTGGAGAATCGCCGCAGGGTAAAACACTCCTTAAACGACCTGCACCGAATGCTGACCGGGAGCCGGTGTGTCTGTGCAGGAGTTCAGATTCTGGAACAGAACAGCTGATCTGTGCACTCAAAACAACCCCGGTCCAGGTCTGGTACTGTTCATAACCCCAAACTTTTCACCTCACGTGGGTTTAAAATATAGAAAAGTAAAGAAGCAGTAAATCCTCCTCAGTGTGTGAATCTGATCTGAATCAGCATCAGTGTGGAATAAGCGTCAGATCCAGGGTTACAGCTCCACGTGTATCTGTGTTTATCTGGATTCTCCTCCCTGTTTCACTTTTAAACTTGTGTTACAGCTCCAGCTTCTGAGAAATGGTGAGAATCAGAATCAGCTTCTCCCAGAGTCTAAAACGCTTCTGGTTCAGAATAAAGCTTAACGTGGTTTAATGTAGTAAAAGAAGGAGACAGGAGCACTAAACTTCTCTTCATTATTACTGCTCATAAGTTCCTCCACTAATCACATTCCTCACTCGCTGTTTTACTACAGTAAGTCACGCTAAGCTTTGTGCACCGCCGTCACACTTCATAGGAAATAACGGCACAGCGGCGCAGAAGCGGTTTGGTCACTGCATACTCATGTGAATGCGTCGGTGCTGAAGGGAATACAGGGGGGAATATACCTCGAAACCCAACGTCTTTAAAACTCGATGCGGCTCCCAGAACCGACTGACGTCTAGTATGAAGGTACCGCTGTAGATAAATCGTCACTCTGACAAATGTTAAATAGATTCGTCCGCCGTGTTTGTAGTCGTGCCGCACTGAATGCTGGGATTGATCTTCAGCGCTGAGGAGGCGTCGGACGCTCCCTCGTTATTCAGTCAGATCATCACTCAGAATTAAGGCGCCTCAGTAGGAGCATCTTAAGGGAGCTGAGAATAAATAGCCACTACTGCTGGGTTCCAGGGTTTGAATCCACAGCGGTGCTATCATCCGGTCGGGCTTCTACATACAGACGCTTACTACTGCAGCATTAAGCTAACACTTTTATCAGGGGCCCAACCATGTTAACTTGGCAGTGGCAGGGCTTGAACTGGCAACCTCCTGATTACTAGTCCAGTACCTAAACCCTAACCACTGAGCTACTGATGAGTACTGCTGGATTATTGGCCTGTCCGGTGTGGAACTGCACTGACTCACTGTGACCCTGACCAGGATGAAGAAGTTCTAAATGAAAACGAAACCATGTAAATTGTGCACAGATGCACAATCGACAACTGGCCGTGTGTCTGTAGGGACGGGACAACCTCTGAACGGGGTTTTTTGTCGCCAGGGTGATAGCGACCTCTGCTGACCGATTGAGGCACCACAGCTCTGTGCGCTCTGTGAGACTCCGCCCCTCACGGGGGAAAAGAAGCGGCTGGATATTATTTTGATACAGGAAATTATAATTAGATTTTCTACTGTATATTTATTATAGAAAACGATATTAATTAAATAAAACAATTAATAAATAAAAAGACGTCTACTTCTGACAAGATCAATAAAAATAGATTTAAATTTAATAAAATAAATAACTTTAATTTTAATTATTTCTATTTTTATTTAAACTCTACACACTCTGTAGCAGAGGCGGTGAGGTGAATCAGCGCCGGTGGGGAAGTGCCCGGTCCTGCCGGCTGCCCCCGGGGATTCTGGAGCGTGAGTGCCCATTAGCCTGATGGGAAACGGCGGCTGGGCCAGGCAGCACGCCCGCGCGCGGCCTCTTCCACCGAGCCGCTAATTAAAAGCGCCGCACACGCCCGTCCGCCGATCAGAGCCTAACGAGGACGCGTTCGGTGGGACGCGGCGTTCCCTCGTCGCCGCGCCGCGGGAGCCGTTCCGCGTCCGCTACAAAGTCTCTCCTCTCCCGTTTCTGCTGAACGCTGCATGAAAATGAGAAGCTAATATGCACGCTAATTAGCCTGATCTGCAATGGATATGGAGCTGGGCGCGCGGGGAGGAGGAAACGATCCTCCAGAAAAACAAACACCATGCTAATTTACACGACGGAGGGAAATAAAAAACAAGTCAAGACGCAGGAGAAGAAAAGACTCTCAGCGAGTCGGATTAGCATAGGTCGCGGCCCGAACGATTCGCTAAAAGGAAGTGCCGCTATCAGCGACGGGTTCGTCCGTTCCCGATAAGCGGACTAGCCTGTTCGACATAAGACGGCGGCCGAGGCGAATGTTTTATTCATGCGAGCGTGAGCGGATCAGGAGGAGAAACCAGGAGCCGAATAATCCAGCTGAGAATCCTGTGGAGCATCAGGGACTGTTCGGGATGGGAGCTGGGCGTGTCTCAATGACTGACAGTTCGTATAGTTTAGCCTCTATTAGTCAAATATACAGTGTATCACAAAAGTGAGTACACCCCTCACACCCCGCAAATATTTCATTATATCTTTTCATGGGACAACACTATAGACATGAAACTTGGATATAACTTAGAGTAGTCAGTGTACAGCTTGTATAGCAGTGTAGATTTACTGTCTTCTGAAAATAACTCAACACACAGCCATTAATGTCTAAATAGCTGCAACATAAGTGAGTACACCCCACAGTGAACATGTCCAAATTGTGCCCAAATGTGTCGTTGTCCCTCCCTGGTGTCATGTGTCAAGGTCCCAGGTGTAAATGGGGAGCAGGGCTGTTAAATTTGGTGTTTTGGGTACAATTCTCTCATACTGGCCACTGGATATTCAACATGGCACCTCATGGCAAAGAACTCTCTGAGGATGTGAGAAATAGAATTGTTGCTCTCCACAAAGATGGCCTGGGCTATAAGAAGATTGCTAACACCCTGAAACTGAGCTACAGCATGGTGGCCAAGGTCATACAGCGGTTTTCCAGGACAGGTTCCACTCGGAACAGGCTTCGCCAGGGTCGACCGAAGAAGTCGAGTCCACGTGTTCGGCGTCATATCCAGAGGTTGGCTTTAAAAAATAGACACATGAGTGCTGCCAGCATTGCTGCAGAGGTTGAAGACGTGGGAGGTCAGCCTGTCAGTGCTCAGACCATACGCCGCTCACTGCATCAACTCGGTCTGCATGGTCGTCATCCCAGAAGGAAGCTGACGCACAAGAAAGCCCGCAAACAGTTTGCTGAAGACAAGCAGTCCAAGAACATGGATTACTGGAATGTCCTGTGGTCTGACGAGACCAAGATAAACTCGTTTGGCTCAGATGGTGTCCAGCATGTGTGGCGGCGCCCTGGTGAGAAGTACCGAGACAACTGTATCTTGCCTACAGTCAAGCATGGTGGTGGTAGCATCATGGTCTTGGGCTGCATGAGTGTTGCTGGCACTGGGGAGCTGCAGTTCATTGAGGGAAACATGAATTCCAACATGTACTGTGACATTCTGAAACAGAGCATGATCCCCTCCCTTCGAAAACTGGGCCTCATGGCAGTTTTCCAACAGGATAACGACCCCAAACACAACCTCCAAGATGACAACTGCCTTGCTGAGGAAGCTGAAGGTAAAGGTGATGGACTAAACCCAATTGAGCACCTGTGGCGCATCCTCAAGTGGAAGGTGGAGGAGTTCAAGGTGTCTAACATCCACCAGCTCCGTGATGTCATCATGGAGGAGTGGAAGAGGATTCCAGTAGCAACCTGTGCAGCTCTGGTGAATTCCATGCCCAGGAGGGTTAAGGCAGTGCTGGATAATAATGGTGGTCACACAAAATATTGACACTTTGGGCACAATTTGGACATGTTCACTGTGGGGTGTACTCACTTATGTTGCAGCTATTTAGACATTAATGGCTGTGTGTTGAGTTATTTTCAGAAGACAGTAAATCTACACTGCTATACAAGCTGTACACTGACTACTCTAAGTTATATCCAAGTTTCATGTCTATAGTGTTGTCCCATGAAAAGATATAATAAAATATTTGCAGAAATGTGAGGGGTGTACTTACTTTTGTGATACACTGTATGGATAAAGTGGCAGCATGGCAGAGATGGGATTCGAACTCTCAACCTTTCAGTCGACAGCCCAAAGCTCCACCCACTACGCTCCCACTGTCCCATAAGCTGAACTCTGGATCCAGGGTCCTGATCTCAGTGGTGCTATCAGCCGGTCGGGCGTCTGCATGGACGTGGTGGCTAATAGCTGAGTTGGTTTGGTATGTGTTCAGGTGAAGTTAGAACCACCACGACCTTCACCAGGATGGATGGATAAGCGACTGAGCCAGCATTACTACAGATCTGACCCCGGTTAGAGGGGGTGTGAACAGATCCTGTGTGAATGTCCTGGTGTGATCTTTTAAACGAGCGTTTTTATGAGCCGCCGGCGTCTCGATTAAGTGGATGAATAAATAAATCACCGTGACGACGCCTCACACCCGCCGACCTCGCCCATGAGTGACGAGCGCGAGCAGGGAGGTGAGGACGCCGGGGTCCGAGCTCAGGGTCGCCGCCGGCCACACACGGACAAACCGCCACGGACGCCCTCGTTACATCTTAACTCGACTGCTCACTTTTACTCACTCGCTGCCCACTGTACCCACGACCATCCACCAACGTCCTGCAGTCATACACACACACACCCGCACACACACAAGCACACACACCCGCACACACACACACACACACACACACACACACACACACATCCAGACTGGCACAGGAGGAAATATTCATAATAACAACATCATTCACCTGAACACACACAAACACATTACACACACACACTAACTAACTAACTAACTAACTCCATACCTTACAGGCAAATTTCCTTCCTTCTTCCCTAACTAAATAACTTCCTCCCTTATTAACAAACTAACTAACTTAATTCCTTCCTTCCTTCCTAACTAACTAACTACATAAATAACTCCATACCTTACAAACAAATCTCCTTCATAACTACCTTCCCTTTTTCCTTCCCTCAGTCCTTCCTTCCTAACTAACTAACTAACTAACTAACTAACTTCCTCCCTTACTAACTAACTAACTTTCTTCCTTATTAACTAACTAACAAATTTAATTCCTTCTTTTCTCTCTTCCTTTCTTCCTTTCTTCCTAACTAACTAACTAACTAACTAACTTCCTCCCTTACTAACTAACTAACTTTCTTCCTTATTAACTAACTAACTAACTTAATTCCTTCTTTTCTCCCTCCTTCCTTCCTTCCCAAAAACAAGAGCAAGTTCCTCCTGCTGATCTTCCAGCTTTTCTCACCCAGACTCTGTAAATCTCAGCCAGCAGACGTTTCATTTTGAACATCACTACTGGGAATTGCGGCGCGCCTCAGACTCTTGCTGAACATGCTGTTATAAGGAGCTTTAGTAAGAACTGAAGCTGTGAGTGATCAGTAATATGTTATTATAATGGACGGGTGTGTGAGGATGGAGACGAGATGTTCTGCATGATTGATGGAAACATCAGCTGGAGTTCAGACTCACGTCAGGAGACGCAGGTGGATGAAATAAACCGACGGAACGTGTTCCTGACACAGTTTCAATCAGATCCGTCCCTCACTGCGTCCCCCCGTCCCTCCATCCATCCCTTCCTGCACCCCCCCCCTGTCCATCATCCCTCCATCCATCATCCAAACATCCATCATCCATCCATCCATCATCCATCCATCCATCATCCCTCCATCCATCATCCATCCCTCCATCATCCAAACATCCATCATCCATCATCCATCCATCCATCATCCATCCATCATCCATCCATCATCCATTCATCCATCCATCATCCATCATCCGTCCATCATCCCTCCATCCATCATCCAAACATCCATCATCCAAACATCCATCATCAATCCATCCATCCATCCATCATCCATCCATCCATCCATCCATCCATCATCCATCATCCATCATCCATCCATCATCCATCCATCCATCCATCCATCATCCATCCATCCATCCATCATCCATCCATCATCCAAACATCCATCATCCATCCATCCATCATCCAAACATCCATCATCCCTCCATCATCCAAACATCCATCATCCATCATCCATCATCCCTCCATCCATCATCCAAACATCCATCATCCATCCATCATCCATCCATCCATCCATCATCCCTCCATCATCCAAACATCCATCATCCATCATCCCTCCATCCATCATCCATCCATCATCCCTCCATCCATCATCCATCCAGCCATCATCCAAACATCCATCATCCATCCATCCATCATCCATCCATCCATCCATCCATCATCCATCCATCCATCATCCAAACATCCATCCATCATCCATCCATCCCTCCATCCATCATCCATCCATCCATCATCCAAACATCCATCCATCATCCATCCATCCATCCATCCATCCATCATCCATCATCCATCATCCCTCCATCCATCATCCATCCATCATCCCTCCATCCATCATCCATCATCCATCCATCATCCAAACATCCATCATCCATCCATCCATCATCCATCATCCATCCATCATCCATCATCCATCCATCCATCATCCATCCATCCATCATCCATCATCCATCCATCCATCATCCATCATCCATCATCCATCCATCATCCATCCATCCATCATCCATCCATACATCATCCATCCATCCATCATCCAAACATCCATCATCCATCCATCATCCATCCATCATCCATCCATCCATCCATCCATCCAATTATAGACGAGGGCAGATGGGTTCATCAGTGCTGCATCAATAGTGGCCTCTGCTGGCTGATTGAAGCGACTGCATGAAAGAGGGATGGATGATTCACGGATGGGAGTGCGTGGCTCTGTACACCATACGGCTCTCTGTGAGACTCGGAGAGGGCGGGGTGATGAAAGCTACAGTGGGGAACTGGACGTGACTAAATGAATAAGCAGGAGAAAGTGAAAAGAAAAAGTAGAAACACAAAATCGCTGTCAGATTTATTTCTTTACGCCCGAGTCTCACTTTCACGCCTGCACAGGCAGGACGACGCCCGACGCGGTGAGATTTACACAGAAGGACGGCGGATTTACGGGCGCGGCGTCGACCCGCCCGATCACAAATAAACATCAGGCCGAGCGATGAGTTAACAAGCGACAGGGAGAAAATTGGAAAATGTCAGACAGGGTGGAGGAGGAGAATGAATTTGTCCACGTCTGTCGGGGCGCGTGTGATGGAGTGAGTCCCGACACCCCGACACCCAGACACACCCCGCCCCCCCCTCAGCACCGCACACGTAGATAGAACCCCGGTGTGAGAGACAGACGGACGGAGGTAACCGGGTGGACGTGGATGGATGGATGGATGGATACCGCGGAACGCCGGGAAGGCAGACGGAGCTGAAAAATGAAGACGGAAGTGTGAGGCCGGTGTGAGGGACTCTGTGTCCTACGCCAAACCGGAATAAAGCGGCGGTGTCGGCGGCCCTCGGCTTCCCCGGGGCGGCGCTGATTAATTGAGCTGTCCGAGCTCTCTGATGGTGGCACCTTTACGCCGAGCTCCTGGGAAACTCGCCCGCCTCGCCACGGAAAAGCTAAAATTAGATTCTTTCTCCTGATGAACGCCGTCCGTTCATCAGCGCGCACTTCACCTTGCTACGGGGGGTTTAACGACAAAACGGGGGAGGCGATACGACCGCCGAATAGCATGCCACCGAAACCCGGGACATTCCAGTCGCCTGTCAGTCACGTACCCGGCGTGGTCGGGTCACCAGGCGTGGTGAAGATGAAGCACCGCTGTCCAAAGTAAACGGCCACTGGAGCGTCGACTCCGGTGAAGCTAATTTGTCGCGACTGACCTACCTTCGGACTTCCTGACATTTTCAGGTCCGAAATAAAAGAAATGAGACGGGCGCGGTGTTCCCTTCTGAACATGTACGGTGATTTAGGAACGTTTCCAGCCCCTGTGGAATCTGATTTTATTAAAAAAAAAAACAATAATAAAGCGGGGCGCCCTGGTGGAGCAGCGAGATATTCTGCTAGCACACCAGCACTGAGATTCTGAACTCCTCGGTTTGGGCGGCTGGACGCTATCTGGTGGGCATGATTTTCTATACGCTTCGTAGATGCGAGTCAGTAAGGTACGACAACCAGGCGCCCACCGACAATGACGACGCTTCCGGTGTGAACGAAGATTGATGAGTGATCAGCGTTTCAAGCGATCAGGGTTTGGGCCGCCACCGATCTGTTCTGAACAGTGACTCCTAGTGTCCAGTCGAGACGCTGACACAGTCAGTGATGGAATACTTCAAACAGACGTGAACTTTCATGGATTACAGGGTCTGGGATTGAATCTCAGCTCTGCTACCAGTGGGCTGGGCGCCCTCTAGTCCACCGGGTGGGAAAAGACGGGACTAAAAAGTGGGCGGGGTCGCTGTGTAAGGACCCTGGTTAGTAGCCCGAGGCGCCCGAGGAACGTGGAGATCAGCGCGTGACTCTCCGTCCAAAGCTTTTATATTCTCTCTTTTCTCTCGGCTCTGTCGGCTGGTTATTATTCTTTTATTTGTTAAACTCTGTTATTCCGGCGCTGAAGAATAAAATAATAAATAATAGAAGATAAAACGAGGCGTTAAACAGCTCACTCAGTCTGTCAACAGCTTCAGAGACGAGCGAGAAAAATAACGAAGCACCAGACACAATTAACCAACGTATAATTGGCTACGTGCGGCTAATGGTGGCATCTTAGCGCGGATTAGACCAGCGGGCATTGTTGTCGTAATTCTCTCTATTGTGGCGCGTACAAAGCCGAAGATGAAAGCGCTTCCACGCTAAACCGTAGCAGCCCAAGGAGGAAGAACGAACTCGCCGAGCTGACGCCGTCAATCAAACGCGCTCGTCTCTCTCCGTACGCGCGGAAGACGAACCGTTAGCTGTTAGCCGTCGCTCCTGCGCTCCGACGCTCCGACGCTCCGACGTCGACTTTAATTGCAGCCTGACAAACTCAGTCTCGAAATTCGCCGGCGAGGCACAAAGGCGCCTCTCAGACCGGATTTAACGGACGTCTGAGCCGCGCTTTGTACGATACGGTGAGTCACGGCCCGACGCGCAACTGAAGCGCCGCACGCAGCCATGCTAGCTCAGGCTGAAACAATAGCTGACGAGCCGTTAGCGTTGATTGGCATCGCGACTCCTGTTTGTTTCCTCGCCGCCTGTCAGGCACTCGGCCGCCCGTCAGTCAACGCAGAGGGATGAATTATTACCGCACGGGTCTGATTATCCTCACGCAGGGTAACGGGGTTCTGTTTTGCTACATCAATGCCTGACCTGTGGGCACAAATTCCCACAGACCTGTGCACTATACGGCCAAAAGTATTCGGACGCCCGACCGCGACCTTGCTGGACGTTCAGGTTTAAAAAACAAACATATTAAAATCGAGCGCCCTCTGTGTGACCTTTCCATCTAGAACAGCAGCCGCTCCTCTTCATGAGAAGCTGCTCACAGGAGTTTGGAGTGTCTCTGTGTGTGGGAATTTGTCCCCGTTTAGTCATGTCGATGTCCCAGTTCATCCCAGAGCTGTTGAGTGGGGCTGAGGTCAGGGCTCTGTGCTGGACACTGGAGCTTCTTTATATAGAGCTCGCTCATGCTGGAACAGGAAAGGACCTTCCCTAAACTTCCCTAGACTTGGCACAGTTTTTACGCCTGGCACAACCCTCCTATTTGTATCCGGGCTTGTGACCTGCACTGAGAGCGCACCGACATGTCAAGTGCGCCTCCTAATGGTCCGACTGTCTCGTCCAATAGTTAGAAATCAGTTTATAGGGGTTTGAAGGTTAATTGGTTGCATTTGTCACAGGGAGAACATGCAAACTCCACACAGAAAGGACCCGGGTCGCTCAGCCTGGGAATCGAACCCAGGACCTTCCTGCTGTGAGGCGACAGTGCTACCCACCGAGCCAAGGTGCCGCCCCGACCCTCGAATATACTGATGTAAACATGATAAACACAGTCCACTCAATGTTAGGATCAGTCAGTGTTCCGGTCATTTGTTGATGGCAGGAATGTTTTAGAATGGCATGAAACCCCAACACACACCCCCAACTCTGGCATATGTGCCCACCTTGTTACATGTGCCAACCTAGTCACATGTGCCCACCTTGTTACATGTGCCCACCTAGTCACATGTGCCCACCCTGGTATATATGCCCACCTTGTTACACATGCCCACAGTAATCGCTATACGTAACCGTCTTCTGCACCGTCAGAGTACTAATGCATCCACTGATGGAGACCTCATATAACGTACAATGTCGTACAGATGAAAGTTTGGGACTCGGACGTGACCCTCCTATATTTCTTTACATTAATAAATATTTGTACATCCTGGTATTTTAAACATGATTCTGGTGTTTATAGGATTTATTTATTTATAATAAGTGTAAGTACAGGCCTGAGTTTAAAACGCAGGCGTTGGTTCGAAGGACGCGGTTACGGATCCAGCTGCCGTCAGAACCTGATCTTCCCTTGACATCTAGACCACAGATCACGGCTCTGACAGGCCGAGCGGCGTTTACGACTGTCGGGTCACGGTCACGTGCTCCGAAAACGGCACGAGGGTGGAATGTGGGCACAGCAGGTGCAGAGAATGGAAAACAAACACATAAACACGGACCGATATAAACCGGGTACCTCAACGCTGCCCTCAACACTGCCCTCAACACTGCCCTCAACGTCTCCATGTTTAGATCTCTCATGATGGGTATGTGCTATGATTGAAACACAGCGGTACTTCCCCAAACTGATTAATAAACACATGTGTGTCACCAGTCAGAATAAAACAGAATAAAATCAGAAAAACTTAGAACTTAGGTATGGTATGGTATGGTATGGTATGGTATAAGATGATTTGCCTTTATTTATTATATATACGTTTACACATGTACGGTACAACCACATTTTTCATCCGTATATTCCAGTTTGTCTGAAAGCGGGGCTCAGAGCACAGGATCAGCCATTGTACCACGCCCCTGGAGCAGACAGGGTTAAGGGCCTTGCTCAAGGGCCCAACAGTGGCTGCATAGCTGAGATGGGATTTGAACTCTCAACTTTTCAGTTGATAGCCCAAAGCTCCACCCACTAAGCTACCACTGTTCCTAATGGTATGATATTGTATGGTTTTGTGTGGTTTGGTACGGTGTGGTGTTATATGGTACAGTCCGGTATGGTATGGTACATTATGGAATTGTATAACATGGTACAGTCTGGTATTGTATGGTATTATATGGTACAGTATGGTGTGGTGTGGTATGGTACAGTCCGGTATGGTCTGGTACGATATGGCTCTGTATGGTATGGTAAAGTGTTTTATGGCATGGTACGAACTTGTATTGTGTGGTAGGTTATGGTATGGTGTAGTATGGTGTTATATGGTACGGTATGGTATTGTAAGGTATGGTATGATACAGTACAGAATGGTATGGTCTGGTGTTGTATGGTATTACATGGTACGGCCTGGTATTGTATGGTATGGTATGGTATGATACAAAACGTTACGATATGGTATGGTACAGTCCGCTATTACTGTATATGGTATGGTGTTATATGGTACGATCCAATATAGTATGGTATGGTATGATACGGTACGGAACTATATGGTACGGATTGGTATTGTATGGAATGGTTTGGTACGGTATGGTACGTACGGTACAGTGTAGTATTATATGGTATGGTATGGTATGGTATGGTGTATGATATGGTACAGTGTAATATTATATGGTACAGTCTGGTATTATATGGTATGGTATGGTATGGTATGGTATGGTATGGTATGGTGTATGGTACAGTATGGTGTTGTATGGTACAGTATGGTACAGTATGGTGTGGTGTTATATGATATGGTACAGTGGAGTATTATATGGTATAGTCTGGTATTATATGGTTTGGTATGGTATGGTATGGTATGGTGTTGTATGGTACAGTATGGTGTTGTATGGTATGGTGTTGTATGGTACAGTATGGTGTTGTATGGTATGGTGTTGTATGGTACAGTATGGTGTTGTATGGTATGGTGTTGTATGGTACAGTATGGTGTTGTATGATATGGTACAGTGTAATATTAACACACGCGAGACAGATTGGTATTATATGGTATGGTATGGTATGGTATGGTATGGTATGGTATGGTATGGTATGGTGTTGTATGGTGTTGTATGGTACAGTGTAGTGTTATATGATATGGTACAGTCTGGTGTTATGTGGTACGGTCTGGTATTGTATGGTATTGTATGGTGTATGATATGGTACAGTGTAATATTATATGGCACAGTCTGGTATTATATGGTATGGTATGGTATTGTATGGTGTTGTATGGTGTTGTATGGTACAGTATGGTATGGTGTTATATGATATGGTACAGTTGAGTATTATATGGTATAGTCTGGTATTATATGGTATGGTATTATATGGTATGGTGTTGTATGGTACAGTATGGTACAGTATGGTACAGTATGGTATGGTGTTATATGATATGGTACAGTTGAGTATTATATGGTATAGTCTGGTATTATATGGTATGGTATGGTATGATATTGTATGGTACAGTATGGTGTGGTGTTATATGATATTGTATGGTACAGTATGGTGTGGTGTTATATGATATGGTACAGTGTACTGTAGTATTATATGGTACAGTCTGGTATTATATGGTATGGTATGGTATGATATGGTACAGTGTTATATGATATGGTACAGTCTGGTGTTATGTGGTACGGTCTGGTATTGTATGGTATTGTATGGTGTATGATATGGTACAGTGTAATATTATATGGTACAGTCTGGTATTATATGGTATGGTATGGTGTTGTATGGTACAGTATGGTATGGTGTTATATGATATGGTACAGTTGAGTATTATATGGTATAGTCTGGTATTATATGGTATGGTATGGTATGATATTGTATGGTACAGTATGGTGTGGTGTTATATGATATGGTACAGTGTACTGTAGTATTATATGGTACAGTGTGGTATTATATGGTATGGTATGGTGTTGTATGGTGTTGTATGGTGTTGTATGGTGTTGTATGATGTTGTATGGTGTGGTGTTATATGATATGGTACAGTTGAGTATTATATGGTATATTTCTGGTATTATATGGTTTGGTATGGTATGGTACGTACAGTGGAGTATTATATGGTATTATTTGTGATACATACGTATACACGTGTACAGTACAATGAAATGCTTGTTCCTAATAGAGCGCAGGATCAGTCACTGTACGGCGCCCCTAGAGGCCAGAGGGTTAAAGCTCTACCCACTAGACCACCGCTGTCCCGTGCAGTGTTGCATCCCTTTTTTCCACCAATCACGACCTGCTGTCGAATTTTGGACCCTCGTGAGTACGTGACCGTGAGGGTGGGTGCAGGTTCCAGGTATCGATCGTGTACATATAGGAGCGAGGTAACACGGAGTCAGAGTTTCATCACACGCACAAACATCATGTGATCTGTGTGAGCTGAAAGCAGAGCAGCGGATAAAGCCGTGTATTATTAGCCGACGCCCTCTGATCCACCTTGTACCCGCCTGGCATGAGAAAAACTCCAGGAACTGGAGGAGGGTTCATGGGAAACGGGATATTACGGGAGCGATGGACGGAGACTGTAAGAGACAGAACGTGTGAGTGGAGGGTGTCCATAATAATAATGATAATAATAATAATAATAATAATAATAATAATAATGATAATAATAATAATAATAATAATAATAATAATAATAATAATGATAATAATAATAATAATAATAATAATAATAATGATAATAATAATAATGATAATAATAATAATAATAATAATAATAATAATAATAATAATAATGATAATAATAATAATAATAATAATAATAATGATGATAATAATAATAATAATAATAATGATAATAATAACAATAATGATAATAATAATAATAATAATAATAATAATAATAATAATAATGATAATAATAATAATAATAATAATAATAGATATAATAATAATAATAGAAATAATAATACTAATGAATAATAATAATAATAATAATAGATATAATAATAATAATAGAAATAATAATACTAATGAATAATAATAATAATAATAGAAATATTATTAATAATAGTAATAATAATAATAATAATAATACAAATAATTAATAACAATACTAATAATTAATAATAATAATGATAATAATAATAATAATAATAGAAATAATAATAATAAGAATTAATAATAATAATAATAATAATCATAATGATATTATTAATAATAGTAATAATAATAGAAATAATAATACAAAATTATTAATAATAATAATAATAATAATAAAAATTCTAATAATAATAATAATAATACTAATAATAATAATAATAATAATAATAATAGTATGCGTCCATCAACAACAATTAATTGTGGGCCGGTTGGGGACAGCCAAATTAAAGTAAAGCAAAGTAAGAATGACAGCGTGTGGATCAGGTGGGTAGTACGGAGCAGGATGGTTACTAGGTTTTCACACAGACCTCTAGAGTTCGAGCAAATTAGAGGCAGAGCAGATGAAAGGCAGTGTAATCTAGAGGCAAAGCAATCCAGTGGTAAAGTGAGGTAGAGCAACGTGAGCGATAGTGACAGTATACAATGAACAAGGACCATGGGAGCTAGAGGCAAAACAGTTAAAGGCAGAGTGATTGAGAGGCAGTGTGGTGACTCTGAGGCAGAGTGATCGAGAGGCAGTATGGTGACTCTGAGGCAGAGTGATCGAGAGGCAGTATGGTGACTCCAAGGCAAAGTGACCGGGAGGCAGTATGGTGACTCTAAGGCAGAGTGCCCGAGAGGCAGAACGGTGACTCCAAGGCAGAGTGATCAAGAGGCAGAACGGTGACTCCAAGGCAGAGTGATCAAGAGGCAGAACGGTGACTCCAAGGCAGAGTGATCAAGAGGCAGAACGGTGACTCCAAGGCAGAGTGATCAAGAGGCAGAACGGTGACTCCAAGGCAGAGTGATCAAGAGGCAGAACGGTGACTCCAAGGCAGAGTGATCGAGAGGCAGAACGGTGACTCCAAGGCAGAGTGATCAAGAGGCAGAACGGTGACTACAAGGCAGAGTGATCAAGAGGCAGAACGGTGACTCCAAGGCAGAGTGATCAAGAGGCAGAACGGTGACTCCAAGGCAGAGTAATCGAGAGGCAGTATAATGACTCCAAGGCAGAGTGGCTCAGAGGCAGTATGGTGACTCTGAGGCAAAGTGACCGAGAGGCAAAGTAATAAAGAGGCACATCAAACCCAAATGAGTTTGAACGTGAGGCAGGGTAAGCAAAACACAGCACATGAGGGACGACCTCAAAACGAGGCAGAAAGGGACGTCCAGCTGGAGCGCGCGACTCAGAGCCGGGGCAGAGAGCGGCACCGTGCCACGGGGAATCAAAGAGAGCTTTTCTTCCCATTGAGCCGGCCGGGCACCGAGGTCACCCGCTCTTTCATGAGCCTCAGAGTAGGAAGAGATGAATGAGTGAGCTGTGTGAGACGATGGAGGACGACTCTCGCCCCGCTCTGACGGAATAAACAGAGGCAGAACGGACGGGGTAACGTTCAGACGGGCGCTGGTCTCAAATATATCAATAAATAAATAAATAAATAAAGAGAAAACTGAAAAGCATCAGAGATCAGAGACGGGTTAGTTAAAGATGAGAGACGGGTTAACCCTGTCAGACGGGATTCCACCTGAGCTCTCGAGGGTTTCTGCTCTTCACCTCTTTAATTATTAGGTTTATTTTTATATTTGGGACGCTCTCAGACCCTGACGACGTTCCTCTATCCTGACACTAAACTGTGCCGGGTCGACTTTAACCAGGATGTCCGGCGTCACTGATGTGAAGCAGCCAATCAGCACCTCCAGTTACTGGGTTCACTTCTTTTACTGTATGGAACCCCAGGATGGCAACACCTACACTACACACACAAAAGTATTGGGACGCCCCTCACTTCTAATTACTGAATTAATTCGTTTCATTCAGGTGTAATAAATCAGTTCTATAAAGGAAATTATATGCTTTCGACTTGGCAGCAACAGTTAAGGGAAGGTCCTTTCCTGTTCCAGCATGAGTGAGCTCTATAAAGTCATGAAGAAACTCCAGCATCCTGCACAGAGCCCTGACCTCAACCATAATATTAATAATAATATTAATAATAATAATAATAATAATCATAATCATAATCATAATTAATAATAATCATAATAATAATTAAATAATAATAATAATAAAAATAAAAATTAAAATATTAAAAATAATGATATAACAATGATAATTAAATAATAATAATAATAATAAAATAAATATAATTAAATAACAATAAATTAAATATAATTAAATAATAATAATAATAAAATAAATATAATTAAATAATAATAAAATAAATATAATTAAATAATAATAATAATAATAATAATAATAATAAAATAAATATAATTAAATAATAATTAAATAAGTTGAATTAAATAATAGTTAATAATAATAATAATAATAATAATAATAATAATAACAACGACTAGAGGTGCATTTCCTGAAGAAAATGCGAGTGTGATTGCAGCAATGGTGGGTGGGCGGCAGTGTGTACCTAAAAGCAGTATCCAAGTCAAGGTGTCATCAGGCTGTACCATTTAGAGTTGGAATGGCGTCGATATCTCAAACTTTCAAAAAATGAATGGAAGTGAATGGGGGTAAAAAGTGTATAAAAACGGGCGTGGCTGGCAAACGGGAGAGCGGATCCAAAAGCTGTATACAAGCCGTCCATTCCTCAATGGGCCGGACGATTTAGAGATTGCCTACTGCAATCACACTAATAATGTGTTACTCACGACCCTCCTCAGTCAGGAGTGGAGGTCTGCAGCAGAAATACCATCAGGGAATTGGATACGACTAAATTTAGGTGAAAATGCATTGAACCTGATATAAATATCAGATTGTGACAGAGTTTAATTCTAAATCACTTCACCTTTAGAGACGCTGAACGTTTTTCTGAACGTTTTTACTGGCTGACAGGATTTAATCCAGGTTTAGGCTGATTAGCCACAGCGCTAGTCGTGTTCCTGTCGTTTCAGCGTAGCTTGTAAATGTCACAGAAGAAACTGATTTAAATTCACGGCAGCAGAAAGACGGCGTTCTGATCATCAGCGCTCCCCTGATAACGATCACTAATCCACATTAGAGCCGCTGGATTAAGATTTCACACAGACAATTAGTCCAACGATCCTGAGCGGCTGCACCAGAGAAACGCTAATCAAACGCTAACCAGAACTCTGGATCGAACCCACGCTCACGCAGTACCACACTGTGGCACAACTACAATCTAACTACAATCTAACTACAATCCAACAACAACCTAACTACAATCCAACAACAACCTAACTACAATCTAACTACAATCCAACAACAACCTAACTACAATCCAACAACAACCTAACTACAATCTAACTACAATCCAACAACAACCTAACTACAATCTAACTACAATCCAACAACAACCTAACTACAATCTAACTACAATCCAACAACAACCTAACTACAATCTAACTACAATCCAACAACAACCTAACTACAACCTAACTACAATCCAACAACAACCTAACTACAACCTAACTACAATCCAACAACAACCTAACTACAACCTAACTACAATCTAACTACTGTACAATCCAACAACAACCTAACTACAATCTAACTACAATCCAACAACAACCTAACTACAATCTAACTACTGTACAATCCAACAACAACCTAACTACAATCTAACTACAATCCAACAACAACCTAACTACAACCTAACTACAATCTAACTACAGTCTAACTGTAAAGAAAAGTGTCGCGTAACAACAAGGGTCAGACTCTCAGGGTCTGAAAACAATCCCAGCAAGTGCGACTTTTCTCACCAAAACAAATTCTAATATAGTGAATTAAACCAGAGCAGTGAGTTATTTTCTACTCATTTCTACTTCCACAATTCTCTAAATCAAATAAAGCCAAAGTGATTTGTAGAATAAAGACAAATAAATTTTAAAATGAAGTTGAAATGATTTGCAGAATTAAGTCAAAATATTGTATAAAATTTGATGGAAATGATTTGTAGAATTAAGCTGAAATGATTTGCAGAATTAGGCTGAAACAAATGCTCGAATTTACTTTCTCTGGGGTCTGGTTTGAGAAAACATTTTGCAAATGTGGATATAGATAAGAATAGAATAGAACAAAGTAGAGTACAGCAGAGTAGAATAGAATACAGTAGAACAAAGTACAGTAGAATAGAATAGAGTAGAGTAGAGTAGAATAGAACAGAGTAGAATAGAATAGAATAGTGCAGAATAGAATAGTGTAGAATAGAATAGAGTAGAGTACAATATAGTAGAATAGAATAGTGTACAATAGAATAGAGTAGAGTAGAATAGAACAGAGAAGAACAGAGTAGAATAGAATAGTGTAGAATAGAATAGTGTACAATAGAATAGAGTAGAATAGAATAGAATAGTGTAGAATAGAATAGAGTAGAGTACAATATAGTAGAATAGAATAGTGTACAATAGAATAGAGTAGAATAGAATAGAACAGAGAAGAACAAAATAGAATAGAACAGAGTAGAGTAGAATATAATAGAATTGAACAGAACACCTTTATTTGTAATAAATAATCTACACATGTACAGTACAATGAAACGCTTTCTCCTTGTATACCGTTTAGGGTCAGAGCAGGGATTCAAACTCACAACCTTCCGATCAAGCCCACTGTGCCAGTGCAGAGTACAAAGTCAGATACAAATACGAGTGACTAACTCAGTAATTCAGTAATTCAGTAATTCAGTAATTCAGTAATTCGCACCGATATTTTAATAGACGCTCTTTGTTGTGTAGGTGCAGGTGGAGAGGAAAATGGGGGGGGGCTTAGAAGGGTGAGCTTGTAATCAAGGTTCTGATTCATTCCAGAAGTGTTCAGTGGGGGTGAGGTCAAGGCTCCTAACACCAAACGCTTTAATTCAGGTGTTTATGGACGTGACTTGGACTGTGCACAGGGGCAAATCGTTGCTGAACTCAATAACGAGGGACGTCCACATACTTCTGACCCCACAGTGTACTCGCTAATACTACATACTGAGTATTTAGGGAGATGAAGACCAGTCTGGGTGAGCGATGCTGTTGCAGGGTTATTCTGTACTGTGCACCCTCGTGTGTGTAGATTAATACGTTTGTTAGGAAGCATTAATCTAAAATTCATCCGGGGATTCAAACCAAACCAAACGTAGCAAACGTGAACCAACAGTCTGAATTGAGATTCACACTTCGGGCCCCCGGGGGTCACAGACATCAATGTTTCATACTGAGGTAAAAAAATCAGAAAATCACGATGAAACAGAATAATAAGAGTAATCTGATCAAAGCAGCACCTGAGAAACACTCGTCCAGACCCCCGAAAGAGCCTTCAATCTACATCGACTGCTCACAAACGCAAACATGGCAGGAGCGCCGGTTACATGGTTAATAACTGAACAGTAGATCGATGTAAGGAAACCCTGATCTGCTGCACAAAGAGCATCGACACTGAACAAACACAACCAGAGTTCATGGATTATGTGTGTGTGCGTATGTGTGTGTGTGTGTGTGGGGGGGGGGGGTGGTTGAGGGTCAAAATATTGCTTTGCAGTTGAATTTTAAAATTATTCCACATAAAGCAGCAAAAAAAATATATATAACCTGCAGCGTAAATAAATCCAAAACCACTAGTACACACTGGTTTATTATTTATTTGTTTTTATGTGTCCTGGAGTCACGCTGACCTTCATTCATCATCCAGACTGGTTCAGAATTAAAATATAAATTTATTTAATCATTATTTTTATTATTTTTATTATTATTATTATTATTATTATTTTCATTATTATTATTATTATTATTTTTCATTGTTGTTATTAATATATTGTTATTTAATATTATTATTATTATTATTAATAGTACTTATTGTAAGTATTATTATTTTTAATATTTTTTTTATTTAATATTGTTAATTATTATTGTTGTTATTTATTGTTATTTTTAAATAATTTTTAATTGTTGTAGTTTTTAATATATTATAACTATTATTAAGGTATTATTATTATTATTGTTATTATTATTAACATATTACTAGTATTACTGTTATTTTATTAGGATTTAGATTAATTATTATTATTACTACTATTACTATTATTATTACTACTATAGCTGTTGTTATTATTATTATTATTTATTTATTTATTTAATTATTCATTTATTTTCAACCTTTCTTGCTTGGGTTGCCAAATTGTTTTAAATCGCTCCACTCCAAAAACAACATTGTGAGGTTTAGTACCTTGATGTTTTTGTTATTTCTGTTATTTTTTATAAATCAAAAGTGTTCAGGCAGAGAAATGTATAAATACTGGATTCAGCTTTATAAAAACACACTGTGTAGGGATCAGTGTGTGTGTGTGTGTGTGTGTGTGTGTGTGTGTGTGTGTGTGTGTGTGTGTGTGTGTGTGGATGTAGCGAGCATCTCCGGTTGTTACCACCCCCATGTGGAGAAGCAGGCCACTCTACAGAGCATTTACTTTAAAGTTCACACACACAAAGCATCCATGATTATAAATACACTCATCCAAAATCCATCATTTATTTTAAACTGTAGTAAACCGGGGCGAGAATCACATCATCATGCAGAATTAAATACAAACCCTGCTGACCTGGAGAAAAGAGCACAAACAGAGGAGCAGAAAAAACAAGTTCATTCACCTTGCACAACATGTACACACCGGAATAACAGATATGAAACCTGAAATCAGTTTCTCAGAACAGTTTTAATTCTAATCCCAGACCTAAAGCTGAGCCACATCCCTTTCATTTTATTATAAAAATCAGTAGAAACTGAGTCATTATAAAAATAATAAATTATAAATATGAATAAATCTGGTGTTGTGTTCCTAAAGCTGCTGTCAGAGTCCCAGAACGTCAAAAACATTATTTTAAGTCCAATATTAATGTTACTGTAACCCTAAAGTTAGAGATATTCTTTTATTATTATTATTATTATTATTACTATTTTTTATTTTTTATTATTATTTATTGTCATAATAATTTGTATTATTGTTTTTGTTATTAATGAATTATTATTATTATATTACTATTTTTATTTATTATTGTTATTATTTGCTGTCATAATTACTTTTATTACTTTTATTTTGTTATTGATATATTATTACTACTATTATTATACTACTATTATTTTTATAAAATTTTTTATTATTGTCATAATTATTGTTATTCCTGTTATTAATATATTATTATTAATTGTTATTATTATTTATTGTCATAATTATTTGTATTATTGTTGTTGTTAATATATTATTACTATTATTAAGGTTATTATTATTATTTATTTTTAGCCTTTCTTGCCTTTCTTGGCTTGTGCGAGTGTTCGGGTGGGTTGCCAGATTGTTCTGAATGGCTTCATTCCAGAAACAACATTGTGCCCCTTTTTATACCTTGTTATCATTGTTATTTCTGTTTAAACTAAATGATAATGGTGGCTTATTTATTTAGGAAGAGGGTGTGATATAAATTAAATAATTATAGTATATATCGTTACCCTCCAGAACTGATTTAGCATGTCATGTGTAAACAAAAGAACGTTTATGTAGGACGGTTTTATTTAAGCTTTATTTCTCATGAATTAAATTGATTAATTAAATTGTATGGGCACTGATTAATAACACAATGAGACACATAAATAAAATAAAAAAAATGTATCTGCAGAAATCTGCTGTATGGCACACCAGGGTTGCCAGATTGACAAGATTATTTTCACCCAGAGGAGAAAAGCATTTAATCACTACAGTTTAATCAAAATGCCTCAATCACTTTTACCAACAACTTTACCTCATTTACTCACTCATTTATAGAAGCCAATCAACCTACTGTTATGTTTTGTTAGGGAGGGAGTAAAGCACCTAAAGAAATCCTACACTGACAGTAAGAACATGTAAAACTCCTCAGTGACCAGGCGTGAGGATCGAACCCCGGTCCCCAGGATCCACGCTGCTGTGTTGCACTATACCAGCTGCCCCACTGTTTCACTATACAGCTCATAAATCCACATAAACACAGACTGACTCCCATACAACATGAGGAGGTTTTTATATAGAAAACATCTGTGCCAACCATCCCTGCAGCACATGCCAACCAACTCCATGTAGGGTCGGCTGGCACAAGTGCACGGCACGCTAATAATCGGAGAAACGCTGCACACTGCAAAACACAAGTTCCTCAGAGTGTTCTTACATCCCATATCATCTGGTCACAGGCACACCTTTCTTTCCATTCTTTCCAGGGTCACGGCGAGTCCAGTTCACCGAGGAAACTTTGTGCCAGATAGGAATACCCCGGACAGGCCGGCAATCCACAAAAATCCCCCAGAAACAGGCACTCGGCCAGCCGGCAGCACCGCTGAGAAACGAACCCGGATCTCAGTGGTAGTGGGCTGGCATAATAACCGCTGTGCCGCCTGAGCGCCCCACAGGCACACCTGAGAACGAGGAGCCTGTAGCAGGGGTTCCAGCTGTGCTACAACATGCCAGACATTATAAATCCATCATAATGCTCACTGCGTGGTAGAGAAACACAGAGCTGCATTCATTCCGCGCTGGTGGGATCGTAAATGCCTCGAATTATTAACGACATTCATTAAAATGATTAATACACGACACCTGATTGGACGGTACATGTGTTTGTGCCAGTGCTTGGAGTTTGCATGTTCTCACGGTATCTGTGAGGGTTTCCTCCGGGTGCTCCGATTTCCTCCTACAGTCCAAAGACGTGCAGTCAGGATAACTGGAGGTACAAAAATGCCCTAGATGTGTGTGCATGTGTGTGTGTGTGTGTGTGTTTGTGTGTGTTTGCCCTGTGATGGACTGCCAACCAGTCAGGGGTGTTTTCAGCATATCGTCCAGTGAACTGGACCCACAGCGACCCTGAACAGCATAAAGTGGGGGTAAACAATGATTGAATCTCAGAAAACCATCCAAATTTGTACCAGGTTCAGTACTGTTGGTTAGTTAGTAGGTATACTATTACTAATTTAGACTAACACAGAAGTTAGTGGGATTGACCTGGTGTTACTTGACCCGGGGTTTAAAATCTTACTCTATTTTAAATAGTAAATCAACCAATTTGTCCCAATTTATTCCGATGTAAGGTTCATTCCGAGCTGCCTTTCTGAGTATTACCGGATTGTACACGTCTAGTGAGCTGGTGTGGTGTAATTTAAGAGACACGCTGCTGAGTTTGGGGGTTCGAATCCCGGGCTGGGATCACAGAGTTACGTGGACCTGGCCATTAGTGCTGAGGTGTGTTTGGGGTGTGTTTGGTACTAAATCAAATACGCAGACAAACGAGCTGCTGTAGAGACCCCTAGTGGTGGCAGGCGAAAATAACATCATTAATTCACCAGCTCTTACACGTCTAGTGTTTTTATAAGTAAATTGTAAATCCAGTTCTAGACTCAGAACAGCTGATTGTTGATCTATGGTCTGAAAATAATACATGATGCAGGTATCGTGTTAATAACAGACTCTGTATAACTGTGAATGCAGATTAACGGGGCAAACCTTACCACAAAACAACACTGTGGCAACCAACCTCATACCCCTGTACCCATATACTGAAATCCTACTGGTAAACCTAAATAAATACTGTTCTCAGCTTGTTGGATCATGTAATTTATCTGATTTATTTCTGATACTGGTGTGATCATGGAATATAACACATGTATAACCCTGTGTGTATATTTATGGTCAGCTTGGGTTACTCGTCTCTGGATTGTAATGCATTAAAACTGACCTGAACCCCAAAAATAAACTAAATCATAAAACTATAATCATACACAGTCCAGTACTGACTTACTTGGCTTTAAGGAAACAGAATCATGGCTACACACTTCAGATATTCTCCTAAAACTGTAAATGCAGGTTCAAAATACAACAGTGTCGATCAACCGGTCTCCCTCACCACACGTGTTGCGATATCTGTTGATCAGATGACACTCGAAGATAAATATGTGTGTCTATTATTTTTTGGTGCTTGATGGATCCTGTAACGTCCTGATTTAGGCATGGAACTGTATGATCAGAGCGCACAACACACCTACTGGCTGGACTCACTTACATACCAGCATGTCACACACACTCACACACTCACACACTCACGGATCATACCAGTACAAGTGACAGCACACACACACACACACACACACACACACACACACACACACACACACACTGCGGATCCTCAGTGACCCTACAACCGTGAAACAGAGCCAAACTAAACCAGCACCGCACCTACCAGCCAAAAAAAGAAACAAAGCTCAGAATAAAAGCACCAAACTTGGCACCCATGCGCCTTACCTTGCTGTGAGTTGGTCCCTCGCAGTGGCACGGAGCCGATCAGCAATGCCAAGCAGCACAGGAGACGAAACATGGTTCACTTCGACACTAAACCCAACTCCCATCGAATAAAGCTCCTCAGAAATAAGCTCCCATGTCCGAGCGCGGCTCCTCCGCCAGTGCGCTCCCGGACTTCAACTGGCGCCGCTGCCGCTGCTGCTGGTGCGACTGTGAGATTGTAAGATTTTAAGATTTGTGGGGTTTTTTAAATCAGTCCTCCCCGCTCCGCTCGATCAGATCGATGCCCACTCGAGTGCTGTGCCCGCTGTGCCCCTCTCACAGTGCGCAGGTTCGGAGTGCTGAAGCGCGCTGGGCAGAATGGTTGTGCTGGTGAAGCTTCATGCCATCGGTCTCTCCACACACACTTCCACTCCACCACAAACCCTCAATAAACACGCCCACCTGCTCCCTCAGCCCCGCCCACTGCCACGGGACTGGTCAGAATGAGCCTAATTACGCACAAACCCCGCCCATCGCGCTTCTCATTGGCTCGCAGGGTCCGTGCCGTCCGAGTGCACCTGTCTCTGTGGATACAGATCAGACTGCCTGGTACAACAACTATCAACTTTCACCCCAAAACACCCCAAACATGCACACAAACACCACAAACATACATCAAACACGCACCAAACATCCCAAACACGCACCAAATATACACCAGACAACCCAAACACACTCACAACACACACCAAACACCCTTAAACACATCACAAACACTCCAGATAGCACCAAACACACATCAAACACCACAAACATGTACCAAACACGCACCAAATACACATCAGACAACCCAAACACGCACCAAACACCACAAAAACGCACCAAATACACATCAGACAACCCAAACATGCACACAAACACCACAAACATACATCAAACACGCACCAAACATCCCAAACACGCACCAAACATCCCAAACACGCACCAAATATACACCAGACAACCCAAACACACTCACAACACACACCAAACACCCTTAAACACATCACAAACACTCCAGATAGCACCAAACACACATCAAACACCACAAACATGTACCAAACACGCACCAAATACACATCAGACAACCCAAACATGCATCAAACACCACAAAAACGCACCAAATACACACCAGACAACCTAAACACACATGAAACACACACCTAACACCCCAAAACACATCACAATCACTCACTCCAGAAAGCACCCAATACATCCCGAACAAACACAAAACACCCCAAACACGCACCAAGTACACACCAGACAACCCAAACACGCACCAAACACCACAAACACCCACCAAACACCCCAAACACGCACCAAATACACACCAGACAACCTAAACACACATGAAACACACACCTAACACCCCAAAACACATCACAATCACTCACTCCAGAAAGCACCCAATACATCCCGAACAAACACAAAACACCCCAAACACGCACCAAGTACACACCAGACAACCCAAACACGCACCAAACACCACAAACACCCACCAAACACCCCAAACACGCACCAAATACACACCAGACAACCCAAACACACACCAAACACCACAAACACACACCAAATACCCACAAAACACTCAAAACACGCATCAAACACCACAATCTCACAACAAACACCCCAAACACGAACCAAACATGCACCAAATATTTTCACTACATTTACATTTTCAGCATTTAGCAGACGCTTTTATCCAAAGCGACTTACACAATGAGCGATTGAGGGTTAAGGGCCTTGCTCAGGGACCCAACAGTGGCAACTTGGTGGTGGCGGGGCTTGAACCGGCAACCTTCTGTTTACTAGTCCAGTACCTTAACCACTGAGCTATCACTGGCCCCCAAATACCCACCAAATACCCCAAACATGCACCAAATACACACCAAACACCCCAAACACATCACAAACACTCCAGATAGCACCAAATACATTCCAAACACACAATAAACACGCATCAAACAACACAAACATACACCAAACACCAATACACCCCAAACACATCCCAAACAAACACAAAACACCCCAAACACGCACCAAATACACACCAGACAACCCAAACACGCATCAAACACACATCAAACACCCAGAACACACACCAAATAACACAAACATACACCAAACAAAAACCAAACACCCCAAAACACACACCAAACACCACAAGCATGCAACAAGTACAGACCAGACAACATTATTTTTAATTAATAGTAAGAAATATGATTTTTATTAAAATATTTAAAGAAAGACAGCATGAAAAAATAAAACACAAACTAAAAAGAAAAAAATATATAAATGATAACAACAAAATGTAATGTTACCTAAATAAAATATATTGTTTTTAAAATAAATTACTAAACTAAATTGTGATTTTTTTTTTTCTAAAATTTAAACTCTAACTGGTTTCAATAATCGCACCGAGTCCAAGTTATTTTTATTTATTGACTGATTGATTGATTGATTGCATGGATTTCATTCAGGTGATCTCCAATTGCCTGAACATGCAGAAAGGAGATTAGCTGCTCTTAAATCCACATAGGTGTGTGTGTGTGTGTGTGTGTGTGTGTGTGTGTGTGTGTGTGTGTGTGTGTATGTGTAAAACATTTAGACTGTCCATGTTAGTACAGGTCAGATCCCCCAACACTCAGTAGCCTCAGTTATTTGTTTGAAAGATTTCTTTGAGATCTTCGTCGATGTTGACGAGATTCCATCACATCATCACATGATCACATCCTCTGTCCTCCGCTCTACTGGATCCAGATCTAATAACCACCGGGTCACTGACGACATTAAACGTGTTGTGATGTTCATGTAACCAGTGACTCTGTGATCATTATGCTGAAGTTGCCATTATAAGATGATCAAACGCGGCCATAAATGGACACACAGGGTCAAGGACGACACTAACAGGCGACGCTTAATGTTAACATGGTTCTGCAGGTTCTGCAGGCCCTCATGTTCCCTACACGCTAATCATGTGATCTCGGCTATACCGGAACTTCAGTGGGTCGAATCCCTTCATTTGTCAAGAGTTCCAGTATGCTGAAACGTCTGGTGTATCGTTCTGACCCGGTCCAGTTAACGTCAAGTACTGGTTTATACACTTAGAGAGCAAAAGAGATGCCAGGGTTCGAATCTCAGCAGTGCTATTAACCTGTCGGGTGTCTGCACAGACACGATTGGCTGAAACAGCCTAGCGCTTGTGAGGTGCACTTGTCAGTGCGCTCTCAGTGCAGGTCCCAAACCCGGATAGTAATAGAAGTTTATTAGGATTCATGTTATCATCTAATCAGCCAGTCATGTGGCAGCAGCACCAGTGCTGACCAATCACAGCTTGCGAGTTATTTCCTCATAACTGCTGCAGTTACGCCCTCTGCTGGCAGATTAATGGTGCTGCGCTGAGACGGGGGATAATGGAGATCATTGCGTGACTCTCCGTGTGCGATACGGGTCTCCGTATGAACCCACTCGGTGCACGTGAAAAGAAGCAGTCGGTGCTGCACACGTGTCGGAAGGGGCGTGTCTACTGGACTGGTAATCAGAAGGTTGCCGGGTTTAAGACCTGCCACCACCAAGTTGCCATGTTGGGCCCTTTGAGGCCCTTAACCCTCACTTGCTTGAATTGAATTCAGTCAAAAATTTAAGTCGTCAATACTGTCTGGGAATCGGATACGACTAAATTGGGAGGAAAATGAATAAACTGCTGCTGTAAAATGATGCGTGCGCCACTCCCATCGTTGCCAGAAGGGGGCAGCATCACTGCAGTTTATGAATATCAATCTGAAGCTCTGGAGCAGATCAGCGTGTCACGTGACCAGCAAAAATAAATAAATAATAACAATAAAATGAAGTAAGAAAAAAATAAAAGTATTTTATCTGCTGGTTAAAACGCCCTTAAACTTTAACGGTAAGCAATCCGGCGGCGGTTTGTTTTTGCTAATACGTTTAAAAGAACGCTTCCTTGAGCCGCGCGTTTAGCCGCGATTGAAGCAATTTGTTCTGCAGGATTATGAAGGTGAAAAGCCTCGGTTCTCCAAATCCTCCCGATGCTCGACGCCTGGCTAATCTAATACATAACTCCATGATTTGTGTAATGAATGAGGCTTAACGGCGCAACGGCCGCCAATAAAGTGCGAGTCCGAGGAGACTCCGGTGAGCGTACTGAATCCACAAACACATCCGCAGCGTCCGAGTAATGAAGCGGCTTTATCAAAGCGGGCAGGACTGCGGTTTCACCGCCGTCCCTCTGCCCCGATATCTCTCATTACGGGCGCCGCATCCGAAACGCACAGGAGACCCACGGCGGCGCGGCGTTCCGGCCCGGGACGATTTATCATTCCGAGAGAGCCGCGCGCTGATGGACGAAAATGAACACGTCGGGCGCAAATTGAACGGCGGTAATACAGGAACACACGTACGAGCTTTAATTGCTTGTGAAGAATCAGAAGCGTTCCTGAGGGTGGGAACTGGGGACGTCTCGCTGCACAGATGAGCTCGCTTGATTGTAATCGGTTGTCTGAGAAAAACGTTTTCAAATAGAAACAAGATTGAAGAAACGAGGCCTGAATTATCAGCGGACTTCTGCAGGGCTCCAGGACTCCACTGAACCACAGTGAGCAGAAACTGCTTAAGGAAGACACGTGGATCAGGAGTCTCCGCGTGAAAGCAGCAGTAGAGGGTGAAATACTATCGGGGAATCGGATATGACTACATTGGGAGGAAAATGAATAAACCACTGTTCCACTTCTGGAGTGGGAGGGGGCGGCATTGCTGCATTTTCCATCCTTGAGAATGAAAGGTCATCCGTCCTGAGCTGAAGCTGAGGTGTGATTGGTTTGTGCATTGAAAAAGAAAAACTGAAGGTGCAACTTACAATATACGTACAGCCCAAGCAATTGAGGGTTAAGGGCCTCGCTTAAGGGCCCAACAGTGGCAACCTGGTATTGGAGGGGCTTGAACCAGCAACCTTTTGATTACTAGTCCAGTATCTTAATTGCTAGGCTACAACTGAAGAAAACTAAAAATCTAGGTGACAATTTGGGTTCCGACCCTGGCAGGAGACCACTGTTCCATGTGCTGTACAATAGGGTCAGAAACACAGAGACCAATTAGGAACCATGATCCAGGGCTCGAATCTCAGTGGTGCTATCGACCGGTCAGGCATCTGCATGGGCATGAGAGGCTGAAACAGCATTGCCATTATAGGTGCACTTGTCAGTGCGCTCTCAGTGCAGGTCCCAAGCCTGGATAGAAATATGAAGGTTGTGCCAGGAACGGCATCCAGACCAGATCCGCTGTAGCGCCCCCTATATAACTAGAGACGAAGAAACACTTAGAAAACATGATTCGGGGCTCGGATCTCAGCGGTGCTATCGACCGGTCGGGCGTCTGCTTGAACATGATTGGTTGAAACAGCCAAGCCGTTGTGAGGTGAACCTGTCAGTGCGCTCTCAGTGCAGGTCCCAAGCCCGAATAAAAATAGGAGGGGTAAAAACTGTGCCAAGTCTGATATGAGAATCAGATCCACTGTAGCGCCCCCTATGTACAGGATAATTGTATTGCTTGTTTTGATATTTAAATCTGAAGTGAAATCATCAAGCGTAAGACACTTACAGTACCAGAGAAAATCAGTAGGGGGCGATAACCATACAGCGATAATCGCACAGCTCCACGAACTCCCCGAACGTATCAGTTCTTAACCAGCGGCTCCGTATCCGGGCGAATCATTTTCTATTTACACTCCGCTGATCCGCGCTCCGATGCGATATTAAACGCGTCAGAATTCTGACTCCTGCTCGGTCACACTTGCGTCTGAACCTGCCGGCGGGTCTCGAACCTCCGACGCGTCTCAGAGAGCGAAGAGCGACTGAGCAATGAGCCGAATTAGCGGATTACATCCGGGTGATTACGCCAGCGCCGCCCGGGCGAAGCAGGAATCAGGGAGTGTGTAATCGCTTCCTATTGGCTGAACGCACGCTGAGATTTAAGGGACGCCGGGGGGGGTCGACGTGTTAATCTGAGAAATCTGCTTTTCACTCCAAATAAATTCATCCATATGTACAAATGAACCTGAACACGGGTATACAATGACTGACTGTAGCCCTTGTGTCACTCAGTACATTTTGTCAATAGGAGGGAACCTTCATATGAACATTTATAACCAAAAGAATGAGGACACCCATCTTACCCACCTGGCTAACAGTGTGTTCATTCATTTATATGGATTTAATTATTAATATGCTTCCGACTTAATGCTAACAGTTTGGGGAAGGTCCTTTCCTGTTCCCTTTAATGTTCCTGTGCATGCAAAGGTCAGTTTAGAAAGTTTGGTCTGAAACAACTCCACTGGCCGGCTTGGAACCCCGACCTCAACAATATTAAGCGCCTTTGGGATGAACTGGAATGTTGCAGTGACAGATTTTCTTCCTAGACTGGACAAATGGGCACAAATTCTCACAGACACACTTTAAATTCTTTTGGAAAACATGCTCCCGTAAGAGTGAAAGCTGTTAGCTGCAAATTTTATTATTATTATTATTATTTTTTTTTATTGTCTGGCAACATAATGCAGCAGGTAGTTTTTCTAAAGTTTGTTGTTTGTGTCACTGCTTAATGTTAGTGAGGAGTTTGGCATATTCTCCATATGGATTTTTTTTAAAGACTTATGTTTGTATATGTATACATATTTACATTTTTATTTTTAATGTATGTATATACATTTTATATCTCCATATTCTTGAAAGCTGCTGTAAACTTGCAATTATCCCTATAATAAAGGCTATCTTACCCTACCTTACCTTACTTTACCCTAAATGCAGGAGGGGTCATTTAATGGGACCCTGCAGAGGGAATTTGGTAAAACTGCACCCACCCTGTTACGGCATGTGAACTCTACACACGGTGAGAACCAGATCAGGTAAAATCATCATGTCGTGTCCTTGTAAAGTCGATGTATGTAGATTTCAGAGCTTCTCAATTTACCGGCTAGTCGATGAGTTCAGAGGAGGCCGAGTGAGCCGAGCTCAGTCTGAATAAGGTGAAGAACAATTTCAGTCCTGTTATTAACGGATTTTGGCACAAGTTCTTCCACCCTTGCAGTTTTGTTTCCTACAGATCCAACAGAGAGAGGAACAAAACTGAAGCAGCTCCTTTACAAACAATCAGAACTGCAGGCGGAGGAAGTGAAAATTATTTACTGCAAAATGCCGCCATCTAGTGGAAATTTAAAGCTTTACAGCAGTTTAAAACGTGAATTTTGTTTTGTCTAATTCAGGGCAATTAAATTAAATAAATTAATAACATGAATAAATATTATGAGATAGAAAATCTTATGTATTCATAACAGTCAACTGATAAACCGCAAGGTCAATACAATAATAAAAAAAATAATAATAATACTTTTGTGTAGACGTCTGTGTAGATGACTGGCCGACTGATAGCATCACTTAAATTTGTTCCCGTTTGTCAGCAGTGGTAGGCCTAAACAAGAGCAAGTGGGTTATTATTATTATTATTTATTAATAATAATAACCCCATTATGAACTAAAGCAGCTCCCTTAAACAATCAGCACTGCAGGCGGAGGCAATTAAAATGATTTCCTGCAAAATGCCGCCATCTAGTGAAAGTTTAAAGCTTTACAACAGTCTACAATTTTTGTCTAGTTCAGGGCTGTTAGCTCAAATAAATTTAAATTAAATTAACAACATGAATAAATGTTATGGGATCAAAACCCCCCAAAAAATGTTTAATGGTTTAAATAATCATGCAAACAGGAAATAATTATTCATAAAATAATAGTCAACTGATAAACCCCAAGGTCAATACAACAACACCAACAACACCAACAATAATAATAATAATAATAATAATCATAATAATACTTTTGTGTAGACGTCTGTGTAGATGACTGGACGGCTGATAGCAAATTTAAATTTGTCCCTGTATGTCAGCAGTAGTAGGTGTAAATAAGAGCAAGTGGGTTATTGTTATTGTTATTGTTATTGTTATTATTATTATTATTATTATTATTATTATTATTATTATTATTATTATTATTATTGTGTGACAAAATAATGTAGCAGGTAGTTTTTTTTCTGGTGAGGTGTTTGGCATATTCTCCAAATGGGTTTTTTAAAGATTTGGCTTCTAAAGGAAAGCCATGAGGACATACAACAAAATACACTTCCTACATACAGTACCATTCCTAAATAATCACCTTCACCTCTCCATTAACTTTGAGTACTGTAGGTTTTACCTGTGTGATTATACAGTAGAAGTTGGAATGTAAATGTCTCCATCTGCTGGAAATTATTAAGAACTGCAATGTACAATAAAAGCCTCCCACTTCTCAAATTACATTCAAACCTTTATGCTTTTAAAAGCTTTCGGTCCATAAATGGAAGTTAAAACGCACTTTCAATCACGCAATTATAAGTTTAGTTATTTATTTACAGAAATTGATTTATCTTTTCATCTAAAGCAAACCAGAAAACACTGGACACAGTCAGTCAGAGTTCACAACTGAGCCCAGCTGAAGGGACCCCAGAGCCCTGATTTTATTCTGACCGGTACTGGTACTGCTGTCAAAACTTTCTTCTATACAAACCCAAACATACAAACACCAAACTACTGACCTGGGTTCAGAACAAAGGTGCAACTGTTAAATACCCTTAAATTGTATAATCCTCCTGCTACAATCATAAATTCATGAATCCGCCCCCCCCACCCAGACAAATATGTGAACTTTTCTACAATGCTGATTTTAAACTAAATAAATATCAATAAAAAGTCACTATTTTTTAGCGAGTGATTTTGAATCTGAATGCTGAAGCCACCTAGTGGTCCTTGGTGGAACTGCAGGGAGAAAGTCAGTATAGATTTAGACACTGAAGTTAATCCAAATGTAGTTTTATTCTCTTGAACTTTAATATAGCTGTGCTATCAGCCTGCCAGGCTTCCACATACACACGTGATTGTACATGTCTGATAAAAATCCACCAGTACAGAAAATCACCAGTACAGAAAATCACCAGTACCAGTGTGTGTGTGTGTGTGTGTGTGTATAGGTGTGTGTGTGTATGAGATGTGTGTGTGTGTGTATATACGTGTGATTGTGTGTATGTATAGGTGTGTGTGTATGAGATGTGTGTGTGTGTGTAGGAGATGTGTGTGTGTGTGTGTGTATGAGATGTGTGTGTGGGTATGAGATGTGTGTGTGTGTGTGTGTGTGTGTATGAGATGTGTGTGTGTGTATGAGATGTGTGTGTATGTATAGGTGTGTGTGTGTATAGGTGTGTGTGTGTATGTATATACGTGTGTGTGTGTATGTATAGGTGTGTGTGTATGACATGTGTGTGTGTGTAGGAGATGTGTGTGTATGTATAGCTGTGTGTATGTGTGTGTATGTATAGGTGTGTATGTGTGTGTATGAGATGTGTGTGTATGTATAGGTGTGTGTGTATGAGATGTGTGTGTGTGTATGAGATGTGTGTGTATGTATAGGTGTGTGTGTGTGTATAGGTGTGTGTGTGTATGTATATACGTGTGTGTGTGTATGTATAGGTGTGTGTGTATGAGATGTGTGTGTGTGTAGGAGATGTGTGTGTATGTATAGCTGTGTGTATGTGTGTGTATGAGATGTGTGTGTATGTATAGGTGTGTGTGTATGAGATGTGTGTGTGTGTATGAGATGTGTGTATGTATAGGTGTGTGTATGTGTGTGTGTATGAGATGTGTGTGTGTGTGTGTATGAGATGTGTGTGTATGTATAGGTGTGTGTATGTGTTTGTGTATGAGATGTGTGTGTGAGTGTATGAGATGTGTGTGTGTGTATGTATAGGTGTGTGTATGTGTGTGTGTGTGCATGAAATGTGTGTGTATGTATAGGTGTGTGTATGTGTGTGTGTATGAGATGTGTGTGTGTGTATGTATAGGTGTGTGTATGTATAGGTGTGTGTATGTGTGTGTATGAGAGGTGTGTGTATGTATAGGTGTGTGTATGTGTGTATGTATAGGCGTGTGTGTGTGTATGTATAGGTGTGTATGTGTGTGTGTATGAAATGTGTGTGTATGTATAGGTGTGTGTATGTGTTTGTGTATGAGATGTGTGTGTGTGTGTGTGTGTGTAACTAAGAAATACAGAAAATCGTCATTTATTCACTATAAAGAACAAAGACATGAATAAAATCCAGAGACACACACTCTCAGCTTACACTGTACAGTCACACACACACACACACACACACACACACACACACGTGTTTCGGTTCACAGCTGATCGTGGCTGATAGATGGAAGATGAATCGTGTGGTTTGTCAGTATCACGCTGACTGTTACTGGTTGCCAGTTAGAACGATGAGCGTTACCAGTAATGTTGAATTCATCTCAGCGTCTGGGAATGAGTCAGACCAGGAGCTGCACCCACAAACACCCGGGCACCTCCGTGCCCCCCTGGTTCTGTCTGGCCTGCAGTTTCTACTTGAGTCTCCTACAGAGAGATGATGGGAGAGAACGAGGGTGAGATACAGACACGAGATAATTAAACACGAATCATCCCGTCTGAGATGAACCTGCTATAAACCTTCATAATGTCGTCGTCTCTTATGATAAGGACGCACCTCCACACTGATTATAAACCCAAACCAGAATAAAAACACACGTAGAAATGTCAGGTTAAACACAGTGAGAGTAACAACAATGTTAGTAATAATGATAACATATTATCTGTGGTACGGTGGCTCGGTGGGTAGCACCGTCACCTCACAGTAGGAAGGTCCTGGGTTCGATTCCCAGGTGGAGTGGTCTGGGTCCTTTCTGTGTTCTTCCCGTGTCTGTGTGGGTTTCCTCCGGGAGCTCCGGTTTCCTCCTACAGTACAAAGACATGCAGTCAGGTTAACTGGAGATACTAAATTGTCCTAAGTGTGTGTGTGTGTGTGTGTGTGTGTGTGTGTGTGTGTGTGTGTGTGTGTGTGTGTGTGTATGTGATGTGTATGAGTGTATGAGAAGTGCATGTGTGTATGAGATGTGTGTCTATAAGTGTGAGTGTGTATGTGTGTGTGTGTGTATGAGGAGTATGAGATGTGTGTGTATGAGATGTGTGTATGAGGTGTATGTGTGTATACAGTAAGTGTGTGTGAGATGTGTGTATGTGATGTGTGTATGAGGTGTGTGTGTTTAAGATGTTTGTGTGTGTGTATGAGATGTGTATGTGTGTATAAGATGTTTGTGAGAGTGTGTGTGTGTGTGTGTATGAGATCTGTGTGTGTGTGTGTGTGTATAAGATGTGTGTGCGTGTATACAGTAAGTGTGTGTGAGATGTGTGTATGTGATGTGTGTATGAGGTGTGTGTGTGTGTTTAAGATGTTTGTGTGTGTGTATGAGATGTGTATGTGTGTATACAGTAAGTGTGTGTGAGATGTGTGTATGTGATGTGTGTATGAGGTGTGTGTGTGTGTGTGTGTTTAAGATGTTTGTGTGTGTGTATGAGATGTGTATGTGTGTATACAGTAAGTGTGTGTGAGATGTGTGTATGTGATGTGTGTATGAGGTGTGTGTGTGTGTGTGTGTTTAAGATGTTTGTGTGTGTGTATGAGATGTGTATGTGTGTATAAGATGTTTGTGATAGTGTGTGTGTATAAGTGTGAGTGTGATGTGTATAAGTGTATAAGATGTGTGTGTGTGTGTATAAAATGTATGTGTGTGTGTAAGATTTGTGTGTATGTATAGGTGTGTGTGTGTGTGTGTGTGTGTGTATAATATGTGTGTGTAAGTGTATATGAATGTGTGTGTATGTATAAGTGTGTATGTGATGTGTATGTGTGTATAAGATGTGTGTGTGTGTGTGTGTGTATAAGATGTGTGTGTGTGTGTGTGTGTATAAGATGTGTGTGTGTGTGTGTGTATGAGTGTATGAGGTGTGTGTGTGACTGCATGAGTGTGTGTGTGTATAAAATGTGTGTGTGTGTGTAAGATTTGTGTGTATGTATAGGTGTGTGTGTGTGTGTGTGTGTGTGTGTATAATATGTGTGTGTAAGTGTATATGAATGTGTGTGTATGTATAAGTGTGTATGTGATGTGTATGTGTGTATAAGATGTGTGTGTGTGTGTGTGTGTGTGTGTGTATAAGATGTGTGTGTGTGTATGAGTGTATGAGGTGTGTGTGTGACTGCATGAGTGTGTGTGTGTATGAAATGTCTGTGTATGAGGTGTGTGTTTATAAGTGTATATGAATGTGTGTGTGTGTAATATGTGTGTGTATACGAGTGTGTGTATGTATAGGTGTGAGTGTGTGAGTGTAAGATGTGTGTGTGTTTGTAAATGAGATGTGTGTGTGAGAGTGATTGTGTATAAGATGTGTGTGTATACAGTAAGTGTGTATAAGATGTGTGTGTGTGTATACAGTAAGTGTGTGTGAGATGTGTATGTGTGTAAAAGATGTTTGTGTGAGTGTGTGTATATGATGTGTGTATGAGTGTATGAGGTGTGTGTGTGACTGCATGAGTGTGTGTGTTTATGATATGTCTGTGTATGAGGTGTGTGTTTATAAGTGTATATGAAGATGTGTGTGTATAATATGTGTTTGTGAGTGTATATGAGTCTGTGTGTATGTATAGGTGAGAGTGTGTGTGTATGTGTGTATATGATGTGTGTATGAGGTGTGTGTGTGACTGCATGAGTGTGTGTGTGTGTATGAGATGTGTATATATAGGTGTGTGTGTGTATGAGATGTATGTATAGGTGTGTGTGTATGAGATGTATGTATAGGTGTGTGTGTGTATGAGATGTATGTATAGGTGTGTGTGTGTGTATGAGATGTATGTATAGGTGTGTGTGTGTGTATGAGATGTATGTATAGGTGTGTGTGTGTATGAGATGTACAGTGTATCACAAAAGTGAGTACACCCCTCACATTTCTGCAAATATTTCATTATATCTTTTCATGGGACAACACTATAGACATGAAACTTGGATATAACTTAGAGTAGTCAGTGTACAGCTTGTATAGCAGTGTAGATTTACTGTCTTCTGAAAATAACTCAACACACAGCCATTTATGTCTAAATAGCTGGCAACATAAGTGAGTACACCCCACAGTGAACATGTCCAAATTGTGCCCAAAGTGTCAATATTTTGTGTGACCACCATTATTATCCAGCACTGCCTTAACCCTCCTGGGCATGGAATTCACCAGAGCTGCACAGTTGCTACTGGAATCCTCTTCCACTCCTCCATGATGACATCACGGAGCTGGTGGATGTTAGACACCTTGAACTCCTCCACCTTCCACTTGAGGATGCGCCACAGGTGCTCAATTGGGTTTAGTCCATCACCTTTACCTTCAGCTTCCTTAGCAAGGCAGTTGTCATCTTGGAGGTTGTGTTTGGGGTCGTTATCCTGTTGGAAAACTGCCATGAGGCCCAGTTTTCGAAGGGAGGGGATCATGCTCTGTTTCAGAATGTCACAGTACATGTTAAAATTCATGTTTCCCTCAATGAACTGCAGCTCCCCAGTGCCAGCAACACTCATGCAGCCCAAGACCATGATGCTACCACCACCATGCTTGACTGTAGGCAAGATACAGTTGTCTTGGTACTTCTCAACAGGGCGCCGCCACACATGCTGGACACCATCTGAGCCAAACAAGTTTATCTTGGTCTCGTCAGACCACAGGGCATTCCAGTAATCCATGTTCTTGGACTGCTTGTCTTCAGCAAACTGTTTGCGGGCTTTCTTGTGCGTCAGCTTCCTTCTGGGATGACGACCATGCAGACCGAGTTGATGCAGTGTGCGGCGTATGGTCTGAGCACTGACAGGCTGACCTCCCACGTCTTCAACCTCTGCAGCAATGCTGGCAGCACTCATGTGTCTATTTTTTAAAGCCAACCTCTGGATATGACGCCGAACACGTGGACTCAACTTCTTTGGTCGACCCTGGCGAAGCCTGTTCCGAGTGGAACCTGTCCTGGAAAACCACTGTATGACCTTGGCCACCATGCTGTAGCTCAGTTTCAGGGTGTTAGCAATCTTCTTATAGCCCAGGCCATCTTTGTGGAGAGCAACAATTCTATTTCTCACATCCTCAGAGAGTTCTTTGCCATGAGGTGCCATGTTGAATATCCAGTGGCCAGTATGAGAGAATTGTACCCAAAACACCAAATTTAACAGCCCTGCTCCCCATTTACACCTGGGACCTTGACACATGACACCAGGGAGGGACAACGACACATTTGGGCACAATTTGGACATGTTCACTGTGGGGTGTACTCACTTATGTTGCCAGCTATTTAGACATTAATAGCTGTGTGTTGAGTTATTTTCAGAAGACAGTAAATCTACACTGCTATACAAGCTGTACACTGACTACTCTAAGTTATATCCAAGTTTCATGTCTATAGTGTTGTCCCATGAAAAGATATAATGAAATATTTGCAGAAATGTGAGGGGTGTACTCACTTTTGTGATACACTGTATGTATAGGTGTGTGTGTGTGTATGAGATGTATGTATAGGTGTGTGTGTGTGTATGAGATGTATGTATAGGTGTGTGTGTGTATGAGATGTATGTATAGGTGTGTGTGTGTGTGTGTGTATGAGATGTATGTATAGGTGTGTGTGTGTGTATGAGATGTATGTATAGGTGTGTGTGTGTGTGTGTGTGTGAGATGTATGTATAGGTGTGTGTGTGTGTGTATGAGATGTATGTATAGGTGTGTGTGTGTATGAGATGTATGTATAGGTGTGTGTGTGTATGAGATGTATGCATAGGTGTGTGTGTGTGTGTATGAGATGTATGTATAGGTGTGTGCGTGTCTGTATGAGATGTATGTATAGGTGTGTGTGTGTATGAGATGTATGTATAGGTGTGTGTGTGTGTGTATGAGATGTATGTATAGGTGTGTGTGTGTGTATGAGATGTATGTATAGGTGTGTGTGTGTGTATGAGATGTATGTATAGGTGTGTGTGTGTGTGTGAGTGTAAGATATGTGTGTGTGTGTGTGTATGAGATGTATGTATAGGTGTGTGTGTGTGTATGAGATGTATGTATAGGTGTGTGTGTGTGTGTATGAGATGTATGTATAGGTGTGTGTGTGTGTGTGTGTGTGTGTGTATGAGATGTATGTATAGGTGTGTGTGTGTGTATGAGATGTATGTATAGGTGTGTGTGTGTGTGTGTATGAGATGTATGTATAGGTGTGTGTGTGTGTGTATGAGATGTATGTATAGGTGTGTGTGTGTGTGTGTATGAGATGTATGTATAGGTGTGTGTGTGTGTGTGTGTGTGTGTATGAGATGTATGTATAGGTGTGTGTGTGTGTGTGTGTGTGTATGAGATGTATGTATAGGTGTGTGTGTGTGTATGAGATGTATGTATAGGTGTGTGTGTGTGTGTGTATGAGATGTATGTATAGGTGTGTGTGTGTGTGTGTGTGTGTATGAGATGTATGTATAGGTGTGTGTGTGTATGAGATGTATGTATAGGTGTGTGTGTGTGTGTGTATGAGATGTATGTATAGGTGTGTGTGTGTGTGTGTATGAGATGTATGTATAGGTGTGTGTGTGTGTGTGTATGAGATGTATGTATAGGTGTGTGTGTGTGTGTGTGTGTGTGTATGAGATGTATGTATAGGTGTGTGTGTGTGTGTATGAGATGTATGTATAGGTGTGTGTGTGTATGAGATGTATGTATAGGTGTGTGTGTGTATGAGATGTATGTATAGGTGTGTGTGTATGAGATGTATGTATAGGTGTGTGTGTGTATGAGATGTATGTATAGGTGTGTGTGTGTGTATGAGATGTATGTATAGGTGTGTGTGTGTGTGTATGAGATGTATGTATAGGTGTGTGTGTGTGTGTGAGTGTAAGATGTGTGTGTGTGTGTATGAGATGTATGTATAGGTGTGTGTGTGTGTATGAGATGTATGTATAGGTGTGTGTGTGTGTATGAGATGTATGTATAGGTGTGTGTGTGTGTGTGTGTGTATGAGATGTATGTACAGGTGTGTGTGTGTGTATGAGATGTATGTATAGGTGTGTGTGTGTGTGTGTGTGTATGAGATGTATGTATAGGTGTGTGTGTGTGTGTGTGTGTGTGTGTGTATGAGATGTATGTATAGGTGTGTGTGTGTGTGTGTGTGTGTGTGTGTGTGTATGAGATGTATGTATAGGTGTGTGTGTGTGTGTGTGTGTGTATGAGATGTATGTATAGGTGTGTGTGTGTGTATGAGATGTATGTATAGGTGTGTGTGTGTGTATGAGATGTATGTATAGGTGTGTGTGTGTGTATGAGATGTATGTATAGGTGTGTGTGTGTGTGTGTGTGTGAGTGTAAGATGTGTGTGTGTGTGTGTGTATGAGATGTAGGTATAGGTGTGTGTGTGTGTATGAGATGTATGTATAGGTGTGTGTGTGTGTATGAGATGTATGTATAGGTGTGTGTGTGTGTGTGTGTGTGTATGAGATGTATGTATAGGTGTGTGTGTGTGTGTGTGTGTGTGTATGAGATGTATGTATAGGTGTGTGTGTGTGTATGAGATGTATGTATAGGTGTGTGTGTGTGTGTGTATGAGATGTATGTATAGGTGTGTGTGTGTGTGTGTGTGTGTGTATGAGATGTATGTATAGGTGTGTGTGTGTGTATGAGATGTATGTATAGGTGTGTGTGTGTGTGTGTATGAGATGTATGTATAGGTGTGTGTGTGTGTGTGTGTGTGAGTGTAAGATGTGTGTGTGTGTGTGTGTATGAGATGTATGTATAGGTGTGTGTGTGTGTATGAGTTGTATGTATAGGTGTGTGTGTGTGTATGAGATGTATGTATAGGTGTGTGTGTGTGTGTGTGTGTGTATGAGATGTATGTATAGGTGTGTGTGTGTGTATGAGATGTATGTATAGGTGTGTGTGTGTGTGTGTGTGTGAGATGTATGTATAGGTGTGTGTGTGTGTGTATGAGATGTATGTATAGGTGTGTGTGTGTATGAGATGTATGTATAGGTGTGTGTGTGTATGAGATGTATGCATAGGTGTGTGTGTGTGTGTATGAGATGTATGTATAGGTGTGTGCGTGTCTGTATGAGATGTATGTATAGGTGTGTGTGTGTATGAGCACACGCGAGACAGATTATGAGATGTATGTATAGGGTGTGTGTGTGTATGAGATGTATGCATAGTGTGTGTGTGTGTGTATGAGATGTATGTATAGGTGTGTGCGTGTCTGTATGAGATGTATGTATAGGTTGTGTGTGTGTATGAGATGTTATGTATAGGTGTGTGTGTGTGTGTGTGTGTGTGTGTATGAGATGTATGTATAGGTGTGTGTGTGTGTGTATGAGATGTTGTATAGGTGTGTGTGTGTGTATGAGATGTATGTATAGGTGTGTGTGTGTGTATGAGATGTATGTATAGGTGTGTGTGTGTGTGTGAGTGTAAGATATGTGTGTGTGTGTGTGTATGAGATGTATGTATAGGTGTGTGTGTGTGGGTGTATGAGATGTATGTATAGGTGTTGGTGTGTGTGTGTATGAGATGTATGTATAGGTGTGTGTGTGTTGAGATGTTGATGTGTGTGTGTGTATGAGATGTATGTATAGGTGTGTGTGTGTGTTGTGTGTGTGTGTATGAGATGTATGTATAGGTGTGTGTGTGTGTGTATGAGATGTATGTATAGGTGGTGTGTGTGTGTGTATGAGATGTATGTATAGGTGTGTGTGTGTGTGTATGAGATGTATGTATAGGTGTGTGTGTGTGTGTGTATGAGATGTATGTATAGGTGTGTGTGTGTGTGTGTGTGTGTGTATGAGATGTATGTATAGGTGTGTGTGTGTGTGTGTGTGTGTATGAGATGTATGTATAGGTGTGTGTGTGTGTATGAGATGTATGTATAGGTGTGTGTGTGTGTGTGTATGAGATGTATGTATAGGTGTGTGTGTGTGTGTGTATGAGATGTATGTATAGGTGTGTGTGTGTATGAGATGTATGTATAGGTGTGTGTGTGTGTGTATGAGATGTATGTATAGGTGTGTGTGTGTGTGTGTATGAGATGTATGTATAGGTGTGTGTGTGTGTGTGTATGAGATGTATGTATAGGTGTGTGTGTGTGTGTGTATGAGATGTATGTATAGGTGTGTGTGTGTGTGTGTGTGTGTGTATGAGATGTATGTATAGGTGTGTGTGTGTGTGTATGAGATGTATGTATAGGTGTGTGTGTGTATGAGATGTATGTATAGGTGTGTGTGTGTATGAGATGTATGTATAGGTGTGTGTGTATGAGATGTATGTATAGGTGTGTGTGTGTATGAGATGTATGTATAGGTGTGTGTGTGTGTATGAGATGTATGTATAGGTGTGTGTGTGTGTGTATGAGATGTATGTATAGGTGTGTGTGTGTGTGTGAGTGTAAGATGTGTGTGTGTGTGTATGAGATGTATGTATAGGTGTGTGTGTGTGTATGAGATGTATGTATAGGTGTGTGTGTGTGTATGAGATGTATGTATAGGTGTGTGTGTGTGTGTGTGTGTATGAGATGTATGTACAGGTGTGTGTGTGTGTATGAGATGTATGTATAGGTGTGTGTGTGTGTGTGTATGAGATGTATGTATAGGTGTGTGTGTGTGTGTGTGTGTGTGTGTATGAGATGTATGTATAGGTGTGTGTGTGTGTGTGTGTGTGTGTGTATGAGATGTATGTATAGGTGTGTGTGTGTGTGTGTGTGTGTATGAGATGTATGTATAGGTGTGTGTGTGTGTATGAGATGTATGTATAGGTGTGTGTGTGTGTATGAGATGTATGTATAGGTGTGTGTGTGTGTATGAGATGTATGTATAGGTGTGTGTGTGTGTGTGTGTGTGTGAGTGTAA